>NW_028134027.1:0-53099 GCF_964662115.1 Mustela nivalis | reverse complement strand
AATTGTTTATTATTTTATTTTTTCTGTCTTTGTGATATTAATAATAATTGCTAACATTTATTGAGTATCTCCTATATGCTAGTGTTTTTCATGCATCATTTAAATTTTCTTAAAATAATAGTCTCAAGCAGTCCATGTTATTATTCCAATTTTATAGAGAAGAAATAATAATTCTTATAGAAATTAAGTCTCCTGGCCTAAACCCTTGAGTCTGTAAGTGGAAGAGCTGAATTCAGATCCTTTGTCCACCTCTAGAGGTGTTGTTCTAATCCACTGCATTGTATCAAAACAATAGAACCTCTTATAATCATGTCTGGCAAAACATGATTAAGATATTGCTATCACTTGGTTACCCTGTATTTAAGACTCTATATAAGGATTAGCATTTAAGTTTTTGGACTTTGGACTGGTAGCAGATATCTACTAAACCATAATGCATGCAGCCAAAAGTATTGAGATGACAAATTTATCTTCCCCACCCTACCCTCAGCCACAGCTCTTTACCTGATCTTTTCTTACTGAGAAGTGGTGGTTAAGAACACAGACAGATGCCATACTGCCTGGGTTTGAATCACCGCTCTGTGGCTTATTACAGGTTACTTAGCCTCTCTGTGTTTTAACTGTAAATGGGTGTAATAGTAGTATCCACCTCACATTGTTATTGTGAGAATGGAGTGAACGTATGTATCATGTGCTTCATACGTAAAAGTGCCAAATAAATGTTAATTGTTAATATTATTTTGTTATTTTTATCTTAGTATCATTAGCATTATTTGTTTCCACACAAATTTCCATATGAATCTAGTTGATACAATGAGATATACAGTTAGGTATATGAGGCAGGAAAAATGTATCCTAATCTTTAGTCTTTATCACTATTTTACCTGTGGTTAACTACCACAGCTAAGTTATCTTTTTCCTGCAAGGTTCTCAGTAAAATTGCCTTGTCTTTAAGCTTTTTATTTACTCCAGGGTGTTCATGTTCAAAGATTTTAGATTTGATTCCTATTTTGTGGAACTTTCAATTAAAATGCAGATATGCGTATAAAATGGATCAAAAAATGTTAGTAATATCAAGAAATCATTTCACAAAGTCCTTTGCACTTGCTATAGATAATCCAAAAAGTTGGTCCTCAGCTTTCTTTTCGCTTGGGCTATTTCTAAGGCTACATGTGTGTGTTGTAACAGTTGCTCTCCTTCTGTCCTCTTCAAGTATGAGAAAACTACTGCAGCAGTTTATGATGTAGAAAATTGCATAGATACTCTGCTGGACCTTTTGCAAATGTACCGAGAAAAGCCTGGTGACAAAGTCGCAGACAAGGGTGGAAGCATTTTTACAAAAACCTGTTGTTTGTTGGCGGTTTTATTAAAAACAACAAATCGGGCCTCTGTAAGTATTCGTTATCGTCCTTTGAGGTTCTCTGGCCAGGTTTTTAGGTTTAAGACTTACACTTTTCCTTCAGTAGTTATCACAATTTAAATTTTGTGTATATTTAGACCTGCCTTTTGTGTTGATAAAGGAGGTGTTTGTGTGTTATGTTGTGTGCTGGGTGTATTGTGTTGTATGCTGGGTGTGTTGTGTTGATAGTGGTTTCCTAATGTAGTAAACTGAATTTTAAAAAGAAAGCTTAGGGGCGCCTGGGTGGCTCAGTTGGTTAGACGACTGCCTTCAGCTCAGGTCATGATCCTGGAGTCCTGGGATCAAGTCCTGCATCGGGCTCCCAGCTCCATGGGGAGTCTGTTTCTCCCTCTGACCTTCTCCTCGCTCATGCTCTGTCTCACTGTCTCTCTCTCAAATAAATAAATAAAATCTTAAAAAAAAAAAAGAAAGAAAAATAAATAAATAAATAAATAAAAAGAAAGAAAGCTTATTACAGCTATGTAAGTAGCCATTTCCCATTTACTTGAGGAAAGTAACAAATTATTGAACAAGGTAGACTGCAACATATATGTGACTCCTCATTTTCCTGTTGTAACCATAAATACATTTCAAGCTTTTCCATGGTGAGAACTCTGTAGGTGTTACTTACAGTCGACATGGGGGGACCACAGGCTATAATGGGATTCTGGCCCTCATCCTGAGAACAAAACCACTAAACGATTATATACAAGGGAGTGTGTTCTAGTTTAAGTTCTAACATGAATTTGGCTCCTGAATGAAGAATGGTTTTGGGAAAGCATGTGTGGATATAGTAAGACTATTCAGGAAGGAGGGAAGCATAGATGCGGTGGTGGTCTATGCAAAAGACTATACTTGACCTAGGGTTGTGAGAGATACATAGGTAACTTTGGAAATTTCGAGAAAATTCATAGCACTTGGAAACTGGATATAATAGGCATATTGACTATAACATTTACCTGTATTCAGTATGGAGTAAGGTGTACAGTTTTTGTAATTGTCTTACAAATTAGTTTATAGCTAAAACCTATCTAACTACTCAACTTGGAAAGCATTTTAGATTTTATTTTATTTTTTTTAAGATTTTATTTATTTATTTAACAGAGAGAGATCACAAGTAGGCATAGAGACAGGCAGAGAGAGAGAGGAGGAAGCAGGCTCCCTGCTGAGCAAAGAGCCTGTTGCGGGACTCGATCCCAGGACCCTGAGATCATGGCCTGAGCCGAAGGCAGCGGCTTAACCCACTGAGCCACCCAGGTGCCCCACATTTTAGATTTTAGATTTTGTTAAAGACTCATAAGTTTACTGTATGGTGTTATTATGGTTGATTTTACTACCATATAAGGGACACAAAATTTGTTTTAGTCTTAATAATAATTTGTACATTTTCTTTTTTAGGATGTTCGAAGTAGATCCAAAGTTGTTGACCGTATTTATAGTCTCTACAAGCTTACAGCTCGTAAACATAAAATGAATACTGAAAGACTGCTTATAAACAAAAGATGAATTCTTCTATAAGTATTCCCTTTATTCCAGAAACACCTGTAAGAACCAGAATAGTTTCAAGGTAAGCAGTAAATATACTCTGTAGTTTTAAGTCACCGTTCATTCATTCATTTAGCAAACATTTATGGAGTCCCTACTATAAGCAAGATACTGTGCTTGACAATGGAGAAACAACATATGAGTAAAAATAGGATCTTTGGCAAATCTAAAGTAGACAGTCTCAGTACAGAATAAAGTAATAACACTGTGGCTTTGGGTATTAATAGTTATTCGATAAATTCCTTATATTAAATAGTTAAGTGCTAAGTCTAACAGTTAACTTTTTATAAGCTTTGCTGTATAAACTTTCTTTTCTCGCATGAAGAACAAGCTTCCTTGTTTAAAAGCTGCCAAAAATCCCCTCCTGGCTACAGTATCAACTTCCAACTCTTCTCCTAATCATCCTGACACTTGAAATTTCTCCTTCTAAAGAAGTCCTTTATGAGATCTTGTACTACTTTCCCTAGAGCTGCTATAACAAATTACCACAAACTTGGTGGCCTTAAATGACAGTAACATTCTCTGAGAGTTCTTGAAGTTCAAAATCAGGGTGTCAGCAAGGCCTCACTTTCCCTGAGAGCTCTAAAGCAGAATCCCTCCTTGACTCTTCCAGTTTCTGGTGACTGTAGTGCTCCTTTGCTTGTGGCTGTCTAACTCCATTCACTGCCTCTGTCTTCACGGGTGTCTTCTCCTCCTCCCTCTTCCTCAAAAGGACATGTGTTGGATTTAGGGCCAGTTCAGATAATATGGGATGATCTGATCTCAAGATACTTTGGTTAAGTAGATCAATGGAGACCACTTTTTCAAAATAAGGTAATATTACAGGTTCAAAGGATTAGGATGTGAATATATCCTAATATATCCCCACCATATCCTTTTGATGGGGGGTGGCAGACATTTACTCAACAGCAAACCTATAGTGATAATAGTAGTTTAACTAGGTTAAGACATGTAACTTTAGAAATTTTTTTAAAATGAGTATTCTGGTTAAGCAAGTAGACACCTTCATCAGTGTGAGAACAAGCATAGTATGCAGCTGTGCCCTATGCCTTACAGTGCTGAGCTTGTGGTTATGGCACAGAATGGAGCCACTTAGTTTGGGAGAATGACCGTAAGTAAGCAAGTAAGTGAAAAGAGCAATAAAGATTTTGGTAATTGCTAGGATAGAGAATAACTTAGAGGACGTGCTCAAATAATGTGACTGGGAAACTATCTCTGGGATGTAGTTACAAGAAGTAAAAGTCAGGATAGGAGATGATATAGTGGGAGGGGACATTGACATGGGTTTTGTTTTGGGAAACTTGAGGTTTCTGTGACAAATTAGAGGAAGAGACAAACAAGCTATTAATCCAGGCTGTGTTTCTAGGCAGAAGTATCAGTCTAGAGATTTAAATTCAATAATCCTTAGATTAAGGAATCATTAGATCCCATTTACGGCTATGGTAATAGATACAGTCCCCCCAGGGCAAGAGAATACCTAGAAAAGAAATTCTCAAACCAGACCTCAAGGTAGCCCCAATTTCTCCAGAAAGAACCAGCCAACAGCTCTGAAAAGGAATTTGAATTGGTTAGAAGATATTCCACAGTGGTGTCCCATCAGCTGTGTGGAATGCTGCTGGGAGGTTGTGAGAGGGGTAAGAAAAAGGCCCACTGGACTTCGCAAGACGGAGGTTAGTGGTTAAAGTAGTGACAGGGATAGATTATGGAGGATTGAAAAACAGATGGACCAGATCACATGAAAAATTCATCAGCTTTTGATGATACTAAGGGGAAAAAAAAATCATTGGTTACCCTTAAAGGATGCTAGAAAAACAACTCATGAGTAGAAAAACAACTCATGGGTAGAAAAACAACTATGGGTAGAAGGAAAAAAAAGCATGTCCCATTTTTCTGATATATAGTGTATCTTAGGGTAACTCAATGGTTGATGTAGGAGTTTTCTATTAAAAAAATTGTTTAATAAATGCAGAAAGAATATGAAACTCTCATTATTTGTAGTCCCTAATAAAATAATGGGTCTATTCTAAGCCATGATCAGTGCAAGCCTGCTTCTCCCTCTCTCTCTGCCCCTCACCTTGCTCATGTTCTCCCTCTCTCTTTCTCTCTCAATTAAATAAAATAAAATCTTTAAAACTATGATTAACACGAATTAATAGCTTCCCTTTTTTTCAACTGATACAAAATATTTCTGTCACACCAAAGTTCCCTGGTGCCCCTTTGCAATTAGTTATCTTCTTTTAACCCCTGGATTCTGGCAACTGCTGGTCTTATTTCAATACTTTTGCTTTGTCTTTTTTTACATTATTATACAAATGGAATCATACATTATATAGCTTTTGTGACTGGATTCTTTTTTTTAGCTTGATTTTTGAGATTTATTTGCATTGATGTATGAATTAGAAATTCATTCCCTTTTATCACAGAGTACTAGTCCATTTTATGGCTATACCACTCTTTGACAATTTACCAACCAATAGATATTTGGGTTTTTAACCAAATGGAGAGAATAAGGAGATGGAAATGCAACATAGTAGGGAGTTATGTGAGAAAGATGTATGAGCTCCCCTCTGATGGATGTTATTTTCTTAATGAAGATGAGATTATAAGCATCAGCTCGGAAGCAGACCAGGGAGGGTATGGTGAGGACATTTGAAAAGAAAAAGGAATAAAATGGTCATCTTGGGGAAAGAGGAAGGGAGCATACAATGCAATTTCAAGCACCCATTTAGTTTTGTAATTATTGACACAAGATCAGTCAGTCTGGTTCTGCAGTCTTTCTTTTCTTCCTGTTCAGCTGTACAGGAATGGAGAAGGCAGATATTTGGATTCAGTTTGGAATCCAAAGAGAAATTTACATTTGTATTTAATAGGAGAGAGAAACAATAGCATTAATGAAATTGCCAAGGAGATTTTATTGATGGAGCTAAGCTGAACAAGGAGGAGAGTGAGGTCAGCATTCTGATGGATGATGGGTCGGTGTTGAGGTCAGTGAATTAGAGAGCTCAGTGCGGTGGAAGACGATGTGCAGTAGATGTATGAAATCGAAAGACATGGGTGAATCAGGACTGGGGGTGGGGAATGGCAGTCTCGAATTGAGATGTCAGTGGTGGGGTACTTTCTAATAATGATGAAGGCTATTATGTGATCAAGTAAGGAGTTGGTTGAAGTATAACAGAAGGAAGGGAGGGCAGAACTGACAGATAAGATTGTAGGATTTTTTGCTAGCTACATGGATGTTGAAGTTACTGAGAATAGTGGCAGGAGTTGAGCAAAGACCAAGAACCAAGGTTACAAAGAACAAAATATCAGGAGTTTGAAAGATGACTGGAAGGCATTGGTGAGCTAAATAGCATAAGCCTCAAAGGAGGAAGGATGGTGAGGAAGAGCCCCACAGTGGTAAATGGCAGTCCTGTGAAACCCTCACCTGTTTGAGAGGGCTGTAAGGGAAGTGATGTGTTCAGGAGGAGCCACATTTTTGTTAAGACAAAGCAGAGAAGGTAGCTCTTTTAAGAGAAGAACTTCATTAATCCAAGATTTTTATTCTTTTCACAGACTTAAACCAGACTGGGTTTTGAGAAGAGATAAAATGGAAGAAATCACAAATCCCCTACAAGCAATTCAGATGGTGATGGACACACTTGGCATTCCTTACTAGTAAACATTTTCAGTATGTACAGGAAAAAGGAATATTAAAGTTAATCATGAATGTGTAAAGTGGTTTTGGCTTTCTTTTGTATAACTTCTAAAATCTGATTTTGTATTAAAATTTTAAAAATGTGTAATAACAACTGAACTGTTTTCATATTCTTTATTGTTTCTTTTATTATTTTATGGGTTTATGCATGTAAGAAAATACTATGTCATAAAACGATTCTATTCTTCATGTCTTTATCTTAAAATATTAGTCTAAATAAAATCATATTCCCAAAGGAAAAGAATAGCTTATCACTCTCATTTTATAGATAAATTGAAGCATTTTTCTAAAACAAATTTGGAAATGTAAGTTCTGCCAACACACTTATAAGTGACAAAAGGATAAAGTAATCTCACAAATGCTATAAACTTTCTGACTGGACCATTCAGATAGGCAAGTGAACTCCTCTAGGGAAATTAGATTCAGCCAGCCCATTATATTCTAAGAACCCTTAACTTTGAACTGATTAGAGTTATAATTTGACCTGAAAAGAGCATGCTGTTACTTAAAGAGAAACTTGTCACTTAGTCACATACATAGACCTGATAATGATTAGGTGTTGAAATCTTTCAACAGCTTTGGGTCACTATTACCAGTACTAAACCGGTGTGGTTTCAGGACTATAGAAGCGTGATTCCAGTGGCTGTTTGAAATTGGATAGCATCCCAAAGTCTGTTCACTTATGGGAGCCATAAAAGTTTTTAACTTTTAAATGATTTAATAGTAGCTAAAAATGCAGAGATCATTTAACTACTTAGTTTACTAATTTGTCAGAATAAGGATTAAACCGAATTAGTCTGAAATGGGCTGAGATTTGGTTAGGATAGCTCTAAAGACCATTTTTGATGTATTAGAATATAGTGAAATTAATTAGAATTCTTAGTATTTCTTTGCCTTTTTTTTTTCTTCCAATAAAGTGTTTTATGAATTCTCAGCATGCAGTATTTTTCAAACATGATTTTTGTTGACTTTCCCAAGTGTTTTGCTTTTCTCTTTCATTTAAGAAAATCTTAGTGTAAGCAATCTATAATTTAACTTAATTTAATTAATTATAAGTTAATCATAATATATAATTTAACTGGTAAATTATACCACTAGGATATAATATTTACTGGTATTAATTTCCTTTAAGATGGTTCTAACCAAAAAGTATTTCTATATAGTGTACTGTATATATGATAGCACTATACTATATACTATATGGTATATGCTGTATATACTATATGACTTCCAGATGTTAAAAAAATTTCCTATTGTTGAAACTCAGACTAAATTTTTTAAAGATTTATTTATTTGAGAGAGAAAGACATGCTCGTGCACTGCAGGAGGGGAGGGGTGGGGCAGAAGGAAAGGAAGAGAGAAAATCTCAAGTAGACTCCCCACTGAGTGTGAACCTCTTTCCCAGGCCCTGAGATCGTGACCTGAGCTTAAACCAAGTCCGATACTCAGCCAACTGAGCCACCAAGGTGCCTCAGACTAAATTTTTATAAATTTTATGTAATATCCTATATTTATATGAAGAACAGTCCTCTGAATTTATCTGATAAATCCATATCAGGATTCTAAGACCCAAAAGCTAAAAGGCTTGTCTGTGTCTGTGATTGTGATTGGGAGGACTGGTTGAGAAGTAATTAAACCTTTTTTACTTTAGAAGTAACATTTTCTGCAGAGATACTACATTATATTAAAGAAGGAAAATAAATGTATTAACTGCAATCTAATTTTATTTTACATGATTTTATTGGTCATGAAGTTAGGGGAGTTTCAAATTAACCTTCTTGTTAACTGTTATTAACCGAAATGTCCAGTAGATGTCATTATGCCCATACAGTGTCATTTTAAATTTAGTTTTAAATGTGTAAATAAATAATATTGTTATATAGCTATGATTTTTGTAACTAAAATGCATACTTTTAGACCCTTGGAAATTGTTATCTGTACAACCCAAAATATAGCTTGTTATTCCTACTGTATTTTGGCTTCATGCTGGAGAGAAATAAATTCATATTCGGCATTCTATATTCAAAATTGTTGAATTTTTCTTGATATGTGATTTTTTTTCCAGGTTTATTATCTTTGTAACTTACAAAATTTTTGCCTGTAGCAATGAAAACCTGGTATATTTACATTTTCTGAATAAGAACATACTATCTTTTGGATTGCTTTTTGTTAGTAGCTAAATTTGCTATAGGCTTGCTTGCTTTTTTTTTTTTTTTTTTTTTAAGTAAACTCTACCCTCAACATATGGCTTGAAATCCTAACACAAGATCAAGAGTAGTATGCCCTAGGGCACCTGGGTGGCTCAGTTGGTTAAGCCACTGCTTTCAGCTCAGTTCATGACTCTGGAGTTCCCTGATGAAGTCCCACATGGGACTCCCAACTCTGCAGGGAGTCTGCTTCTCCCTCTGACCTTCTCCCCTCTCATGCTCTCTCTCTCACTCTCTTTCTCTCAAATAAATAAAATCTTTAAAAAAAAAAAAAAAGAAGAAGAAGAAGAAAAATAGTATGCTCTACTGACTGAGCCATCCAGTTGTCCCATCTAATAGACTTGCTTTTAACTTCTTGTTAATTTTAGCCATTCTGACTGGTGTGAGGTGATAGCTCATTGTGGTTTTGATTTGTATTTCCCTGATGCTGAGTAATGTGGAGCACTTTTTCATGTGTCTGTTGGCCATCTGGATGTCTTCTTTGCAGAAATGTCTGTTCATGTCTTCAGCCCATTTCTTGATTGGATTATTTGTTCTTTGGGTGTTGAGTTTGCTAAGTTCTTTATGGATTTTGGACACTAGCCCTTTATCTGATATGTCGTTTGCAAATATCTTCTCCCATTCTGCTGAGGACAGACTCTTAACCGACTGAGCGGGGCATCCCCATAGATTGGAAATTTTAACACACACTCAAATATAAATTGAAATATTTCTCTGCATATTTGAGAAATAAGAATTTATAACTAAAGTATTTTCACTGGAATTCTCCTCTGTTGAGGGAGAATTATAGAACTAGAACTATAGAAGATTATTATCTCTTTCTTTATAATAAGAATAAACAACTGAACCATATAGAATCAGGAAATGACAGATGCTGGCGAGGATGCAGAGAAAGGGGAACCCTCCTACACTGTTGGTGGGAATGCAAGTTGGTGCAACCACTCTGGAAAACAGCATGGAGGTTCCTAAAAAGTTGAAAATAGAACTACCCCATGACCCAGCAATTGCACTATTGGGTATTTACCCTAAAGATACAAACGTAGTGATCCACAGGGGCACGTGCACCCGAATGTTTATAGCAGCAATGTCCACAATAGCCAAACTATGGAAAGAACCTAGATGTCCATCAACAGATGAATGGATAAAGAAGATGTGGTATATATACACAATGGAATACTATGCAGCCATCAAAAGAAATGAAATCTTGCCATTTGCGACGATGTGGATGGAACGAGAGGGTATCATGCTTAGCGAAATAAGTCAATTGGAGAAAGACAACTATCATATGATCTCCCTGATATGAGGAAGTGGAGATGCAACATGGGGGGGATTAAGGGGGTAGGAGAAGAATAAATGAAACAAGATGGGATTGGGAGGGAGACAAACCATAAGTGACTCTTGATCTCACAAAACAAACAGGGTTGCTGGGGGGAGGGGGGGTGGGGAGAGGGGGTGCGGTAATGGACATTGGGGAGGGTATGTGCTATGGTGAGTGCTGTGAAGTGTGTAAATCTGGCGATTCACAGACCTATACCCCTGGGGATAAAAATACATAATATGTTTATTAAAATAAATAAATAAATAATTTTTTTAAAAAAAAATTAACAAAAAAATAAAGAGTCTGTCCTCAGCTCAGGTCACCATCCTGGGTCCTGGAATCAAACCCCGCATCAGGATCCCTGCTCAGTGGGGAGTCTGCTTCTTCCTCTCCCCACTGCTCATGCTGTCTCTCGTTCAAATAAATTAAAAAAAAAATTTTTTTTAATCTCAAACCTATGTAAAGGAAGAAGGAAATATTCTAAAAACTTGCTCATTTCAAGAAATGTTTATAGAGGGCCACCTAAAATAACTTCTGAAGCTTGTGTAAATTAAGGACACTTGTTTACCTAAAAAATTTACAGAAGCCTATTTCAGAATGTAGACTTTAATTCTATGAATAATACTTCATTATTACTTCAGATCACTTTTTTATTTGTAATAGTGGTATTTTTATTTGTAATAGTATTTTTTACAATTTTACAATTGTGATCTAAATGAAAACAAACTGAATTTGATCAAAACTTAGCCCTTGCTTTGCCAACGCATCATTAAGTTTCACACATGCCGAACATTGTTTGAATATTTGAAATAAATTCTTGCTCTCAGTCTTTGTGACTGGTCTTTATCAAGGTACATCCAAAGAATAGTCCAATAGTATATTTACTTTCGCGGTGTTACTGAAGACATAGGTTTACAGTGATGCTCAGGGTCTTCCTCCTCCTTTGAGGCCATCTGAATTCCATTGCTAATTCCAATTCCATTGCCACTGCCATTTTCCTAAAAGGCCTTTCAATTCCCTTTGTGTGCATATTTGCTCTAAAGAGAATACTGACTATGGGTTAGAAGAAGCAAGCTCCTTCCCATCATACCCAGGCAGCTTTCCCAGAGAAAACCCATCTTGATTCAGAGTCTCACTGTCAGTATGAAGATGTCTGCCCTTTAACAACCTCCATATTGTGCAATTTGGGGATACTGTTAATTCAGGTTACCTGGAAACCAATCAAGGAAATTTGGATCACAAATGAGCCAAAAAGTGTCTCCAGGCAGATACTGGTGTTCAAATCACAGACAGTGTTGCGTCACGTCTCCAGTGTGTCCAAGTGGAGACTGGGCAGACTCATCAATCAGCTTGTGTCCAATTTTCCTTTTCTGGGAAAAAGGGGTCAAGTGACTTCTAGCATTAGTCATCAGACCAGAGCTGAGAGAGACAGCCAAGAGGATTTTCAGGTAAAACCCTCTTATTTGCCAGATGTCCTGTTTCTTTTATTGCATACAGCTTTAACCTGGACCTCCCTCCCCTGGCTCAGCTTTTCTAATTACCCTTAACTTAAAGCAGACAGTAACATCAATCTTACCATGGCCTCCCATTTGTCCTTTTCCCAGGGAGATGTGTTAGACATGACAGATAAAGAATTATAGGACTGCCCTTGCTGCTTAGTAATGGGGCTGCATTCACCCCTAATTTGGCCACATCAGGGAAAGGTGTGATGACTCTGATGTTCCTTTAGGAGCACGTTCTGTCAAATTTAATGGTGTGGATGTGATGTCTTGTGCATTGACAGTGTGCTCCACTAGTACACAGCAGTGCTGTGCTGATCTTGAGACAACTGAATCAATCAACAGAAAAGAAATTGTTGTGAGGAACAAAAAAAAGAGAAAGTATTATAACTCCATCCATCACCCTCATTCTCATTTTCACCTCTGGTTCTAAATGCTTTAGAATCTCCTCTTGGCTCTTTATATCATATCGAATGTGTGAACAAGTTCACGTAATTGACTTTGTCAGCTCCTCACATCTTTTCTCCTCCTGGTTTATGAGACCAGTGCTCTGAGGGTGTGAAGCAATGCAATGTCTACCCAATATGTTTCTTTGCATATTTATACATTAGTAACATCTTCAGGAACACTTGCTATGGTCAAACATAATTTTAAAAATTCTATATGGATGAGTAGGGTCATTGTGTTTTCATTTACATGTCTCTAATTATAATGATGTTGAACATCTTTTCATGTGTTCTTTTGCCATCCATATGTCTGATGAAGAGCCTGTTCAAGTGTTTGTCTACTTTTTAAAAAAGATTTATTATTATTTTAGAGAACACCAGTAAGTGGAGGAAAGAGTCGAAGAGGGAAGGACTCTTTCAAGAACACCCCTGCTGAGCGCAGAGCCTGACCTGAGATTCCATCCCAGGATCCATGAGACCATGATCTGAGCTGAAACCAAGTCAGTCACTTAACCAATGGAGCCACCCAGGCACCCCAAGTCTTTGTCTACTTTTAAAAACTGGGTTGTTTTCCTAAGTTTTGAGAATGCTTTTTCTGGGTAGAAGTCTTTTACCAGATAAATGATTTGCAGATATTTTCTCCTTGTCTGTTACTTGTCTTTTTATTCTCATAACAGTCTTTTGAAGACTCGAACTTCTTAATTTTGGTGAAATTTAGTGAATTTTTTTTCAATTTATTTCTTTTATTCATTATTCTTATAGTGTTGCATCTAAAAGCTCATTACTTAACTCAAGGTTACAAAGATTTTCCACTGTTTTTCTGCTAGAACTCATATCATCTTTGTTTGTTGTATTTTTTTGAGCCATTTCAAATTAATTTTTGCATGTGGTACAAAGTATGGATCAAAGCTTATTTTCTTACATCTGGATAACTAATCGTTCCTCCATCACTTATAGAAATAACTATCCTTTCTCCACTGAATTAATTGCTTTTGCGCATTTGTCAAAAATCAGTTAACCATATACACATTGGTTTCTTTCTGAATTGTTTTCTTTTCCACTGACCTGTTTATTCTCTTGCCAATATTATGCTATTGATTACTGTAGCTTTATAATAAAGCTTGAAATCAAGTAGTTTAAGTTCTCCAAGTTCTTTTTCAAAACAGCTTTGACTATTCTAAATCCTTTGCATCTTCATATGAAATTTAGATCAGTTATTAATTTCTCCTGTTTACTTGCAATTGCATTTGGTCTTCATTTTCTAATTCTTTTTTTTTTTTTTAAGATTTTATTTATTTATTTGACAGAGAGAAATCACAAGTAGATGGAGAGGCAGGCAGAGAGAGAGAGGGAAGCAGGCTCCCTGCTGAGCAGAGAGCCCGATGCGGGACTCGATCCCAGGACCCTGAGATCATGACCTGAGCCGAAGGCAGCGGCTTAACCCATTGAGCCACCCAGGCGCCCTCTAATTCTTTTTTTAAAAAGATTTTATTTATTTATTTGAGAGAGAGAGAGAGACCACAAGCCGAGGGAGTAGCAGAGGGAGATTCCCTGCTGAGTAAGGAGCCAGATGATGTGGGGCCTGATCCTAGGACTCGGAGATCATGACCTGGGCTGAAGGAAGACGCTTAACTAACTGAGCCAACCAGGTGCCCCATTTTCTAGTTCTTGAAGTACAAGGTGAGTCATTGTTTTGAAATCCTTATTTTCTAAGATAAGTAGTCAGTGCTTTAGATTTACCTCTCAGTATTGCTTTTTCTGTGTCTCACAAATTTTGATACGATGTTTCTCATTTTCATTTACTTTAAAATACTTCCTCTTTTGATCTCTTGTTGTTTGACCCATGGATTATTTACAGATGTGTTTATTTTTTTAAAAAGATTTTATTTACATATTTGAGAGAGTGAAAGTGAGAGAGATCACAGAGGTAGAGGGAGAAGCTGACTTGCCGCTAAGTGGAGAGTCTGATGTGGGGCTCCATCCCAACAACCTGAGATCATGACCTGAGCCAAAGGCAGGGGCTTAACCAACTGAGCCACCCAGGCATCCCTACAGATGTGTTTAAATAACAAATACTTGCAAATTTTCTGGATATCATTGTTAGAGGTTAATAACTTAATCCCACTCTAGCATTTTTTATGACGACTTCTTTTAAATTGACTGAGGCTTGCTTTATGGCCCAGAAAATGGTCTGTTTGATAAATATTTTATGTGCACATGAAAAGAATGTCTATCCTGCCATCATTTAGAGGGTGTTACAAATATCAAGTAAATCAAATTGGTTGATAGTGTTGTTCAAGACTTTGGTATACTTACTAGTTTTCTGTCTACTTGTGTCAGTTATTGAGAGATGATTAGTAAAACCTTGGACTATAAATTGTGAATTTGTCTATTTCCCCATGAGTCAAAAAACAAAAACTGATTAGACCATATATATTTTCAAGCTCTGCTATTAGTTTAGAAATCTTTAGGATGATTATGTTGTCTTGATAAATTGATCACTCTATAATTGTGGAATTAACCTCTTTAACCTTGGTAATATTCTTTGTTCTAAAATCCATTTTATTTGACTTAATATAGCAACTCCTATTCTACCTCTCTCTCTTAAATTTTAAAAATATTTGTGTTAAAATACACATATCATAAAACTTAACATTTTGATCATTTTAAGTTTGTTGGAGTTGGCTACATTTACAATGTTCTGTATTCCAGTTCTTTTTTTTTTTACATCACTGTTAGCATGTATATTAGTTTCATAGAGCTTCTGTAACAATTACTACAAAATTTCTGATTTAAAACAGCAGAAATGTATTCTTTCACAGTTTTGGAGACCATTCATCTGAAACCAAGGTGCTGGCAGGGCTGCACTCTCTCTTGAGGACTCTGGGAAAGAATCTGTTCTTGATTTTTCCAGTGTCTGGGTTCCAGAGGTGCCTTAGCTTCTGGCCACATTAATCTCTGCAACTTTCGGAGTCACAGTTTCTTCTCTTCTGTATAATTTCCCTCTTCCCCGCTCTTATAGGACATTTGTCATTTGATTTAGGGCCTGCTGTGCTAATCCAGAAGAATCTCAAGATTCTCAACTTAATTATACCTGCAATGTAATTAGAAATTTTTTTGGAAAAAAGGGTCACATTCAAAAGCTGCAGGGATTACACTATAGACACATCTTCTGGGGGCCACCATACAGCCCACTATGGTATGGTATATCTATCCATATTTTACTTTTAACCTATATGTATATATGTGTAAAATGGGTTTCTTTTTGAATGCATAGAGTTGACCCTTTATATTTTAATCCAATAAGCCCATCTCTGCCTTTTAATTTGGATATCTAGACTTTTTATAGTTAATGTGAACACTGAGATGGCTGAGTTTAAATCTGTCCTCTTGCTGTTTATTTTTGATTCATCCCATCTGCTTCCCCCATAATCATCTTTTTCTTGTTTTCTGACCTGTTTTGTATTAATTAAATAGCTGCTGCTGCTACTGCTACTGCTTCTTTTCTTCTTCTTCTTTTAATGATTCCAACTTTTCCACTTTGGGGAGCTATTACCTGTAAGTCTTTGTTATGTTTGTTTGGTTACTTCCAGGTTTTTAGTAAATATCTTCAACATATCACAATCCATCTGTAGATATTATACCAGTTCACATATAGTATAAAGAAAGACCTTATAATGTACTACAGTTCTGCCTTCCTAACTTTTGTGCTATTGTCAACATTTTACTTTTAGTATGTTATAGACCTACAATAAATTGTTATTATTTTCATCATTTTTGCATTAAACCATCAGATATCTTTTTAAAAGATTTAAATAATCTAAATATCTTTAAACTGACAGGTGCTATTTTAAGGTGCTTTTCAGTTTTTATGTAGATCCAGATTTCCATCTGGCATCATTTTCTTTGTGCCTGAAGGAATTCCTTTAATATGGTTCAACATGCAGTCCTGTTAGTGAAGAATATCACTATATTCTTATATGTCTGAAAAAGTCTTTTTGCTTATCTATTCTTTCGTTCTCATTTTTTTTAAAGTATTTTTACTGGGCATAGAGTTCTAGGTTGCAGATTTTCCTTATTCCTTTATTCTTTTTCTTTTCTTTCTTTTTTTTTTTTTTTTTTCTCTTATACTTAAAGAAGTTGCTTCAACTGCTTTCTGGCTTGTAGTGTTTCTGACAAAAAGTTTACTCTCTTCTTGTTTTTGTTTCTCTGGGGTGTTTTTCTTCTGAGTGCTTTTAAATTTTCTATCGCTAGGTTTAAGCAATTCAGTTATGTTGTGCTTAGCTGAAATTTTTTTTATGCTTCTTTTTTGTAGTGTTTGATCATCTTTGATCTATGTTCTTATAGTTTCCATCAAATTTGGCAAATGTTCAGCTATTATTTCTTCAAATATTATTTTATTTTCTCTGCATTCTCTCTGTTGGGGACATTGTGAATTTTACATCTTTGATGTATTGGATAATTTTGTACTCTTACAATACTTTTGAATTTGTTCTGGAATTCAGTTGGTTTACCTGGAAACTGATCTTATCTGGTCTTGCTTTAAGTTCTGCTGCTGCAAGCTCTTGCTTTAAACTCTGCTGCAAGACCAGTTTTTCCCCTGCTGCTGAGGTAAAAACCTCAGAGCCCTATTAATGCCATGTAAATCATGAAGAGATGCACTCTGACTTGTGAGAACAGGAATTCTCCCCAATTCCAAGTGAACTCCAGGCATTCTTCCCTTTAATCCCCTCAGATGATTCTTCCTTGGCTTCTGATATGTTTTTCATTTAGATGTTCTGTCAGTGCTAAGCTAAAAACCTAATGCAGAAGCTCTGCAGATCTGTCCGTACAGTTCTCTTCTCTCCTGTACTTGCACTCTGAATCCTACCTGCTCTGGTTTCATAATTCTCAGCTCCATCTCCTCACCTCAGGAAGACCACCATACTATCTAGCGTGGCAGGAAACCCTCAGGCAGTAGGCTGGGATGATCAAGGGCTCATTTCATTGCCTAATCTCCAATGTCTTAAAAACTATTGTTTTTAAAATTTTGTCTTTTTTTTGTCTTTTCTTTCTTTTTTTTTTTTTTTTTAATGTTGTTTCAGGTGGGGTGGGGGTATATCCAGTTCCTATTATTCCATCTGGATCATAAGCAGAAATCTGACTGACCAGTTTTTGTTCCTTCTTTTCTACTTTATTATCTTTAATTAGGATAATCAAGTGTGAGTTTTTTGTGATTACTTTTATCCCTTTAATCTGTTAGTTACACATTTTTTTAACATTACTCTGCAGTGGTTAACCTAGAAATTTTATTACTGAAACTTGAGGTTGATAATTAAGTAGGCATTATTACTTCTACAATTTCCTTGAGAGTTCTAGAAACATAGAGCACATTGAGTCCATTTCTTCACTCCTGGCTTTTGCATTATTGATGCCATGTATTTTAATTCTATTTTTTTTTTTTTGTCATGTAAGCATTATTGGTTTTCTTTTGTATAGTTAATATTCTCTTATATTTACCCACAGACCTAAGCTCCTGACCCTACCCCATATTCTTTGCTCTTATTTCCTTCCTGAATTATCATGTTTCATTTTCCTTTAGTCTACAGCACTGCATTTAGCTATTCTTTGAGTGGAGTTCTACTATTAACATACTCTTTACATTTTTATTTACTTGAAAACACTTTTATTTTTGAAAACAATTTTAGTAGTTATAGCATTCTAGATAGGCAGTAATTTTCATATAACAATTAAAGATGTTATTCCGCTTTCTCCTTGTTTTTATCACTTACACTAAGAAGATTATCAGTCCTATTATTGCTTGTGTGAAAGTAATGTAGGGTTTTTTTTCCTCGTAATATTATCAAGATTTTCCCTTTCCCTTAATTTCTATCAGTGTTACACTGGGGCTCCAATTAAATGTATGATATCCTTTTTGATGTTGCCCCACATGTCTATATGCTCCCAGTACTCCTAGTTGCACACTACAAAACCGGCCTGGGCATCTGCTGTTGCTGTCGTGATCTTGAAGCTGAATCAGGAAGACACCTCACAATGCTGGGCTCAGGACCATACCATATTTACTGTATTTGCTATCTATAGTAAATACTCATAACTTGTCCCTTAACATCCATGAAGGGAAACACAAGAGTCTCGGGCTTCTGCTGCAGCAGTTTCACTAAAGCCATGTTCTCCCAGGACTGTTCAAATTGGACAAAATGGTAGAACCAACATAAATGTGGCTTCTGCTTTATGACATTCACTTTTGACATCTGTTTTTTTTCTGAGCATGCCTCAGATTATAAGACAGAGCTGAGTTACTCCAAAGTCTTCCTCTCAACCTGTAGTACATCAACAGTAAATAAGCAAGCAGCACCAGACAGGAAAAATCTAGGTTGGTACAAGAACCATGGTGTCCTAAAGTCTTGGAAGTGTACTTTGGCATGCATTAAGCAAACGTTACAGAAGATAAAAATAAGAGACGTGAGTCAAACTTTTCATTGTTTACCCCTAATATGCCAATTTTGGAAAAATGTTGGATAGAAATGGTATTTTGTCAAGTATGTATATAGTTCATAGAATATACTCAGTTATATAAATAACATACTATATGAAGTAGAGAGATTTTAGAGTTTTGTTATTGACAGATGAGTTTGAGAGATAATGAAGGAAAAAAGAAGGAAGAGAATTAGAAAGAATGACACATCTATAAGTTTACCTTTATTATCTTTTATTTTTTCCACTAAATGTATTATTACCCCCTTTTCCGCCTGAATTGAGATATACTTCCTTGGAATATATATGAAATTTGGCTTAAGATTTTGTTCTAAAACCACTTTTTAATAACGACCTCTTTTAGGGATCAGCAAAATGTGGAGTACTAAATTATCCTCAGCAGAATTTCCACAACATGCTTGAGGTAGCTACTATTTTTATCATTATTTTAGAAATGTAGAAATGTAGATTCAAATGAGTTCTCATTTTCCAAAGTCACAATCTGGATATTGAGATTATAAGACAGAGCTGAATTACTCCAAAGTCTTCCTCTCAACCTGTAGTACATCAACAGTAAATAAGCAAGCAGCACCAGACAGGAAATTTCTGCAAAGGAAGACTACAGTGTAAGGACTACATTTATTAAATG
The DNA here is from genome assembly GCF_964662115.1 of Mustela nivalis. Lineage (NCBI taxonomy): Eukaryota > Metazoa > Chordata > Mammalia > Carnivora > Mustelidae > Mustela > Mustela nivalis. The sequence continues at coordinate 33,868 of NW_028134027.1, read as the reverse complement.
CTCGTATATGTTCTATAGCTAGGGTAGCTGAAAGTATAGTACTAAAAAACATGAGTAGATGCTGAAGCATATAAGAGGTTAACATATAAGAAAGGTGGAAATTCAGATCAGTGGCAAAAAACATGAATTATTTGATAAGTAATTGGAACATGGCAACTCTCTGGGGAAAAATGAGGTTGTGGGGCACCTGGGTGGCTCAGTCAGTTAAACACCTGCCCTGAGCTCAGGTCAGGATCCCAAGGTCCTGGGATTGAGCCTGAATCCAGCTCCTGCTCAGTGTGGGGGTCTGCTTGTCTCTTTCTCTCTGCCCCTCCCCCACAACCGCGAGCGCGCATCTGGGCGCGCGCTCTCAAATAAAATCTTTTTTTAAAAAATGAGGTTGTGTACTTACCTGACTGTTCACAAGGATTTATTTTATATTCATTGGTTAAAAATTAAACCAAAAGGAGCATTATAAAATACCATGGCTACAGAGAGAGGAAAAAGAGAAAGCGAGCTTACAGGGGGTGCTGGTGGGGAGGTGGGGGAGGGGAAGAGAGTATTACAGCGGACTCCTCATGAAACAATGAGCCCAGATGTGGGACTCAATTCACAACCTATGAGATTTTGGTCTATTCTGTTTCTTATTGTGAGATGTGTACACCCGGTAAGGATTCATTGTTCTGTGCTACTATGGCATTTGTACTTTTCTCTGAATATATTTTATTTTAATAAAAAGTTACAAAATGAAAATAGTAACAGCTCTCACCTCACTAGATTATTTTATAGTTTAAATTAAAACCCATTAGAATTTAAACTCCATGAGGACAGTAATTTTAAACTTTTTTTCCACTGCTGTATACCCAAGATTAGAGCATGACCCGGTATATAGTGGTCATTCAAAACATTTTCAACATGAATGATAATATAGCACAGTGCTGATTTCATCACCCACCACAGATCACAAACACTAAATATTAGACATTACTATCAATAATATAGTTTTATCATTGCTTGAGACAAGTAGGTCATTTTTCTCTTTAAGAAATGTAACCTAGACAACACTGTGTTTTAACATGAGGTATCCATTATCTCATGTTTCTAAGTTCATCTCTCCATTTGATCAATGGTGGCAAACAAATCAATGGCCACAGGTGAACTTTACTCCATGGACTTACAATAGGGAATTGAAGTTGAAAATTTACCTTGATTTAATGCAGTCTGAGTTAATGATTTGTGCTGCTGCTATTGTTGCCCTTACAAGTTATCACGTTTTTATTGGACTCTGGCATGAAAAGTATTGTCAATTAACATAGTCATGTTATTTTAGTATTATTTGAAAATATTTTAAATGAAATAAAAGTTTTGTTACAAAGACACTTTGACAGATGTTGTCAATAATTAACTTTTTCTTCAGGCAAAGTATTGTGTACTTATGAGTCCATAGTACTTTAGAATTGTTAAAATCCTTGTTGGGCACATCATTGACAATGAGGATGAAAGAGTTGGTTTTTATCATCATATTAATCATCTCAGGAGAACTCTATGCAGAAGGTAAAATTAATTTTTCATCATCTTTATTCTCTAAAAATTATAAAGGGAAATTCTAAAATTCATTTAACTTGAACTTTTATTAATAGTCTTTCATTTGCGTATCAACTTTATGAAAAGCATACTTCTTATAATTGTTATAAATATTTAGGCAGATTTTTTTTCCTTTGGGCATAACTAGTAAATTATTCTTATAATGACAAACTTAGAAAAACAACACAAGACAAAAAAGAAGAAAACAGCTTTGTATCTCTAGGTTTTGTGGCATAGGAGATGAGGAATCTAAAAACTTGGAAGGGTTTTCAGTCTAACAGTACCACTGAGTAGAAGTCGTATGTTAACCTTAATTCTAATTTCATACTAGAATTTATTCCTAATTCTGCATAGCTTGTACAATTTTAATTCTCTGTTCATAAAGTGAGAGCTTAGTGTTGGAAATTTAAAAAAGAAATATCCAAGAATCATCAAGATTTTGGAATCTTTACCCTTTGATTTTTATCCTAATTTATTCAGTGGTTGAAATTTTGTAGTGATTAGGAGGAAGACTGTATAATTGATTATGCAGATAAACTTTTGAGGATGAAATGGAACTCTATTAATAGTTATATGAGACAACAGTATAAGTTAGGACTGTGCAGACAAATTAGTACACGCGGACTTCTTAACTCTTAGAAATCTTTATAGCCAGATTGCCTGGTGTGTGAATAAGTTGAGTGAGACAGGCAATGTGCAAGTGTGGGTTATTTAGGAATAGTTAGTAGTGTTATTAGGCTGTAGAGATAAGAAACAAGAAAGGATAATTAGGTGTCAGCAAGAGTAAATATACAAATGAGGAAACCACACAGCAATAAGACTTTTCTAAAATAAACACTTTTGGAAATTTGTTGAGATAAAATATCCTATGAATTATAATTGCCTTTTTTTTTTAAGATTTTATTTATTTATTTGTCAGAGAGAGAGGGAACACAGGCAGGCAGAGTGGCAGCAGAGGCAGAGGGAGAAGTAGGCTCCCTGCCAAGCAAGGAGCCCGATGTGGGACTCGATACCAAGATGCCAGGATCATGACCTGAGCCAAAGGCAGCCGCTTAACCAACTGAGCCACCCCGGTGTCCCTATAATTGCCTTTTAGGTAATAGTTTACTATAAATTTCCTACCAAAAAAGTGTCTGCAGTTAAAATTATGAAAGTGAAATAAATAGAATTCATCTTATTTGATACATTCAATTCTACAATAAGATAACTTTTGCATGAATTATTTCCTTTGGTTTTATTTTTCTAAATAGGGAAAAATCAGCTGATATAGTTCTCTACATCTATATACCACGAAGATATTACATTTTCCTCAGGATGCCTGGGTGGCTCAGCTGGTTAAGCATCTACCTCCAGCTCAGTCATGGTCCCAGGGTCCTGGGATGGAGTCCCATATCGGGCTCCTTGCTCAGGGGGGAGCCTGCTTCTCCTCTGCTTGCCATGCCTCCTACTTGTGCTCTCTCTCTCTCTGACAAATAAATAAAATATTTTAAATAGAAGACATTGCGTTTTCCAGATAATTTCCTAGTTATTATATGGTTATAATCTCCTTTTACTCAAACAAACAGACAAAAAAGCTAACCATAATCTCATATTTCCATGCTTTCCCTCACCCCATTAGGAACAATAAGGGCAAGAATTGAATTAATGGTACCTCTCATTTTATAACATTCAATCATCATTGGCCTATGAAATGTTCCACTTTTGCTTTATTTATACATTTCCTCCCTATATCCCTGACCCTGAATTCCATTTCCCCTAGCACCAAACTGGGAGTCACTGTTGTGTATTTGACATATTCATATATATGTAACTATCTTTCTGAACTATGTCTTGTTTGTGTATGTGCTTTATAGTCACATAAATGAAAGCTTGCCATCAGTTTGATCTCCTTACTGTTTTGTTTTACTTGCTACCTTTTAAATATATTCCCGTGTTGCTGAATCTATTCTCTTGCTTTTAACTGTGCATAGTGTTTCATATATTTTACTTTTCTATCTTCCTTGTGATGGACATATCATTACTTCTAATTTCCTTCTAACCACAAATAACTCTTAATGAATGTATCCTATAATCACCTTATTTCTTTGTCACAATTTGCCCTGTATGTGTTCACATGTGTGTTAACAAAACTGTATTGTCTATTTAAAAGTTGCTAAGAGAGCAGATCCTAAAAGTGTTCATCAAAGGAAAAAAAATTATAAGTGTGTGGTGACAGATGTCAGCTAGATTTATTGTGAGATGATTTTGCAATATGTGCAAATATATACGTGAAATCATTGTGCTGTATACCCAAACTAATAAAATGTTATACATCAATTATACCTCAATAAAAATGTATGTCAGTACATGTAATGTTTACTTACGTGTGACAGGCTTCTTTTACTGAATAATATGTTTGTGAGATTCACTATCGAACATTCACCACTGCTGCATGACATTCAGCATTGTATTGTTGTGTAATATTCCTCTGAATGCATGTCTAAAATGTGTTTATCTTTTCTTCCATGAATGGGCATTTGGCTTGTTTCCAGTTTGGAACTACATAAATAGTGCTGATATGAACATTCTTTTACATGTTGTTGGGTGGACAGAAGAATACTTTTATTCCTTCTTTCATTTTATTGATGTGATATATACCATTGACCAGTTTTCACATGTTGAACCATCCTTGCATTCCAGGGACAAAATCTACTTGCTCATTGGTCCTTTTAATATGCTGCTGAATTCTGTTTGCTAGTGTTTTGCTGAGAACCTTTGCATCAGTGTTCATAAGGGATGAGTGCTTTTTAAAAAATAAGTACGTGTATATTCTGCTTTAATATTGCCAAAGAAAGCTGAGTACTTTTTATGAAGTCTGTGACCACATATATTTCCTGTTTTGTAAAGCTCTTGCTGAAGTCTTTTATTTATTTTTTAATTAGTTGTCTGTCTATTTCTTTTTTTTAAAAAAAGCCATTCATTCCAAAATTTTGTGGGTTTGCATATCTTAAGTGGAACTTCATCTACTCTAAACTCTGTGGTCCAATATGGTGGCCACTAGCTGCATACAGCTATTGAAATGTGGTTAGTCGAAGTTGGGAGTGCTGTAAGTATAAATATACTCAAGTTCAGACTAGTAAGAAAAAAAATGAAAAACCTTATTAATATTTTAATGGGTTAAATAAAATCTATTATTAAAATTAACTTCAACTGTTCCTTTTATTAATGTGACTACTAGAAATTTTAAAATTACATATGTGGCTTGCATTATATTTCTATTAGAAAGTGCTGTTTTACAAAGTTAGGGAAAGCTTCCCTGAGGAAGTCGCTTGACCAGTTTTATTCTGACAATTGGTTATTGGGGTTGCTAGTAGATTAATTCTGATTGGAAAACATTGCCACAGAAGTCCCTTAAAAAGTGAGGTAATAAAAATAAGTACTGGTCCAGGTGGCTTCAAACACTTTGAACTTTAAAATTTGCTGCCATTTGATCACACATCCTATGGTTTTAGATATACCTTTCTGTTTTCAGCTTGATATTTACTCATTTCAGAGAAACCCTGTGGTCTTCCTAGTGTGGAAAATGGAAGGATTGCCTACTATTACTATTCTTTTAAAAGCTATTACTTTCCAATGAAAATAAATGAAAAACTGTTGTTTTCCTGCTTGGCTGGTTATACAACTGAAACTGGGAAACAAGAGGCAGAAGTCACATGTACCCGAGAGGGCTGGTCTCCAGAACCATGTTGCTACAGTGAGTGTGTGGGTTATGTCCACAAAGTATTTATAATATTTAAGGAGATCCGTTCATAAAGGTCCAAGAAAATCTGGTGGGTGGTGAAACCTTTTGGTAGAGAAGAAGAAATTGCCGACCCATTCTTTCTTTTACAAAATGAAGGCATATTCTGAAATTCTGGATATAGTAATTCTTATTAAAATGTTATTGTCTTTGTTCTTTAGAGTGCCTGTAAAGAGAATATGGATACTTACTGAAAATGGTATTATAATACTGTAAGAAACAGATGCAAATGAGTTACTTTAAGGAATGAGGAACTTATACAGATAATAGTGCATAGGAAGCCAGAAAAATGCTTGACACCGGACTTAGGAAGAATACGATTGTTCCTCTAGTGTTTTATCCTTTGAAAAACTTCTCTCTTCTTTGTGTGCCAACTCCTTTTCCCATAGATTCAGAAAAATGTGTTTTCTGAATTTTGAGTTCAAATTTAGAAAAAAGAAATCTGATTGGTTCATCTCATTATTTCATGCCAGGCTACCCTATAGGCAAACTATTAATGGGCTTTCATTAGATCAGCTGACCTCTCTTGAACAAAGAAAGGACTCTCTAAGCTCTGTTTTACAGAGTAGAGGTTTCAGTTGGGCCTCTTTTTCATTTCGAGGAGGAAATGAGTATGATGGTGCTTGGTATGTATAGTGAGCATATCCATGTAGGATAATTATCCTTCCCATGACTGGAGAACAGACCATAAATTTAAGCATTGCACTTTTAGTATTAACATAGACCACAGAAAGAAAGAGAGTAAGAAAGAAAGAAAGGAAGAGAGAAAGAAAGATTGATTAATATATAGAGTTTAAAAATAAATGAAACATTAGCAGGAGCTTTGAAATCGGAACCAGAAAGAAGAGCTCAGGTTTAGCATGTAGTCTAATTGTTAAGATAGAACCTCTGCAGTTAACCTGCCTGTATTTGAATTATGCTCCCTCACTGGGGAGAGAACATTGTGAGCCTAAGCTTCTCATCTATAAAGTGGGCATAGACCTGCTTCACTGAGGTAATCCATATATATTTCTTGGCTTCTAATAGTAGGGCTTAAAAAAATTACTGAGCTCATTCAGTGCTGAGGTATATTTATTATCTAACTGTTGCAAGCATCTGCTAAAAAAAATAACTGCAAACTCAAAGGTTTTGAGTAACAGGTCTATGATTCAGTCACGGTCTACACGGACTGACTGGGGATAGGCTACACAGACTTACTGTACAGCTAGGTGATCATTTGCTGAGTTAAAAAAAAATGAACGTAGTTTTCATCTTAAGGTATCTGCAGACTTATTTAAGGACCCATAAGTTAGGTGTGTGCTTTTGTTACATGGTGTTGAAACTTGTCAAACACAGTAGATTTTAAATATTAGGAAGTCAACCCAAATGAAATTCCTTCTATTTGTCATTAATGACAATTAGGAGAAGAGTTCTATTATGATTTCTAAAAGTAGATGTGATAGGGGTGGGAGTCACAATAAGAACTGAAGTTAATAAATACAAAGAATGTCATTGTCAAGTTGAATCAGTTTTTTAAGAAATTTGATTTAGAATACGCAGGATAATTCCAAAATTAAATCAAATCAAGGAATTCTGAAGTGAAATTTTTCTCTGTCCTTTAAATTCCAAGAAAAATATTAAACTTTTGCCTTAGTTTTACAAGTAAAAGACAAGTTTAATTTCACCAAATTAAGCAAAGATTTTTTTTTCCCCATAGAAAAATGCGTTAAGCCTGAGTTGAGAAATGGTTACATCTCTGATGTAAAATTAATGTACAAAATTCAAGAGAACATGCGTTATAGTTGTAATTCAGGATATAAAACCACTGGAGGAAAGGATGAAGAAGTAGTTCAATGTCTTGCTGATGGATGGTCTTCTCAACCTACCTGTAGGAAGGAACATGGTATGTGTTTAAGAATCATTTCCTAAATCGAGTAAAATTGATTCAGATTGCCTTTTTTTTAGGCTAATTTATAGTTTTTTTGCATATGTTTCTAACAATTATGAGGACATATTTTTGTCATAATGCTTATTATTAAAAAATTTTGTGCTACAAAAAAAGAATCATTTCCTAAAACTAAAGATAAAGATTAAAAAAACTAGTACTTTCTTATATTGATAGTCATTTTTATTTAATATAATTGATTTTTTGTATGTCTGTAAAGGCAAGAAGTTCATATCATATTGTTTTTCTTAAATGTTAGGTGTTTCCATCCACGAGTTCCCAACTCCCACAATTCACCTACTCCACTAGTTCTTATTTAGTTTTTTTTTTTTTTTTAATATCAATACACTTATTTTTAGAGCAGTCTTAGATTTGCAGAAATATTGGACAGCTAGTACAGAGAATTCCCATATACCACTTCCTGTCCTTGGCCACATTTGATTTCCCCTACTATTAACATTTTGCATTTAGTGTGGTATATTTGCTGCATTAACCAAAGTTCATACCTTAGGGTTCATTCTTTGTGTTATACATGCTGTGGATTTTGTCCAATGTATAATAACATGTATCTACCACTGAGATATCATACAAAATAGTTTCAATGCCCATGAATCCTGTGTGTTCCACCTGTTCATCCATTTTTCCTTCTGCCAACCATTGGCAACCCCTGATCTTTTTTTTTATTGCAATAAAATATACATAACATGAAATTTTAACTATTTTTAAGTGTACAATTCAGGAGCCTTCGTACATTCACAATGTTGTATAACCATCACCATTATTTCTTCTTCATCACCATTATTTCTTCTTCATCAACCCAAACAGAAACTTGTACCCATTAAACAATAAACCTGTCTATCCCCCACCCTACCCCAGTATCTGGTAACTTCTATTTTCTGTCTCTATCAATTTCCTTATTTTAAGTATTTTGTATAAGAAGGGTCACGCAATATTATCCTTTTGTGTCGTCTGACTTACTTCACTTAGCATAATGAAGTCAAGGTTCATCTATGTTGTAGCATGCATGAGAATTTACGTTCTTTTTATGGCTAAATAATATTTTATTGTGTGTATATAGATAGACAGATCATCTATAGACATTTTGTTTATCCATTATCCATGGGTGGACACTTGGGTTGGTGGAAGTTCCTCTAAAAATTAAACATAGATTTACCTTGGGATCCAGTAATTCCACTTCTAGGTATATATCCAGAGGGAAAGCAGGGACTCAAACAGACTTTTGTACAACAATGTTCCTAGCAACATTTTCACAATAACTAAAAGGTGGAAGTAGTTCCTACTTTATACTATAAAGAAAAGTATGGAATGGAATAGGAGTGCCTGGGTGGCTCAGTTGGTAGGGCATCTACCTCGGGCTTAGGACATGATCCTGGAGTCCTGGGATTGACCCCCGTGTCCGGCTCCCTGCTCAGCAGGGAGTCTGCTTCTCCCTCCCACTTGGGATCTCTCTCTCTCAAGTGTGTAAATGAAATCTTAAAAAAAAAAAAAAATTCTGGAATGGAATGGAATAGGATGAAAAAAAACCTCAAGCCTATTTCTCACAACATATATAAATTGCTAATTCCTTTATTAGAGAGGATTTTGAGGTAACACTCATTATCTTTATTGGTAAACCAGTATCAGATATACTTAAAATAATCCAATAATTTGAATATGTATACTTTGTTAGTGTGTTGTTAGTTGCTTAAATTGTATAAATCCTCAAATGACACAGACTCAAAAAATTGTTACTGTACAAGCCTTCAGTTGAATTGTGGCCTTCTGCCAAGTATACTAGACCAGAATTTTAAGAATAGAAGACTGGTGGCATTAAGACACAAGATGTATAAAGAAAAACAGGAACTAGAGACGCAAAGGCAAACTGGCTATTTTTCAATTTTGCTGAAGTTTGATTCGGCCAAATATGCTTCAGACTTTCTGAAAATACATTTTGAGATTTGTTTTTAATATTATAGTTTTAGGGCGCCTGGGTGGCTCAGTGGGTTAAGCCGCTGCCTTCGGCTCAGGTCATGATCTCAGCGTCCTGGGATCGAGTCCCGCATCGGGTTCTCTGCTCAGCAGGGGGCCTGCTTGCCTCTCTCTCTCTCTCTCTCTCTCTCTCTCTCTCTGCCTGCCTCTCTGTCTACTTGTAATCTCTCTCTGTCAAATAAATAAATAAAATCTTTAAAAAATATATTATAGCTTTAGTGATAAAAGTTCATAAAATAAATAAAATTGATTTTTTTTTTTTTTTTAGAAACATGTTTGGTCCCTGAATTAGATCATGGGAATTATTCCACGACGCAGAAAACGTTCAGAGTGAGGGACAAAATACAGTACGAGTGTGCTACTGGCTACTACACTACTGGGGGAAAGAAGACAGAGGAGGTAGAATGCCACACATATGGATGGTCTCTCACACCAAAATGTACCAGTAGGTTCTCATTTTAAGGACAATCTAGTCTCATTTAAAAAATTTTCTCTCATCCAGTAGTGTATATAAATTGTCACACTCATGTTTCATTTTTCATACCTTTTTTTTTTTTTGCTTCGGGTTTTAATTATGCTGATCACCGGTTTTGATCATTGAAAGCTCTCAAGTAGAAAAAGAATTTCTCTTTGCTCAGATAATTAAATTAGAATAAGACTAATGATATTTAATAAATACAGAAATTGGCAAGCTTTTGTTATATGTAAAAAAATATGGCAAATTTACTCCTTTCTATTCCAGACATGGTATATTGTTCAACAGAAAAAATAACACATTTTTTGAATTTTATTTGTGCTTTCATTTTTAGGAATAAAGTGCTCTTCTTTAAGATTAATAGAAAATGGTTATTTTCATCCTATAAAGCAAACTTACGAAGAAGGAGATGTAGTTCAGTTTTTCTGTCATAAAAATTATTATCTAAGTGGATCTGACTTAATTCAGTGCTATAACTTCGGTTGGTACCCAGCATCTCCTGTATGTGAAGGTAATTTTTAAAATTTCATACTCATACAAATAAAATATTGTGTCTTAATTAGCTTAATTTCTATGCAAAAATGTTTCTGATATTATCTAATTCTTGTCCTGAGTGCTATTTCTTTTTTTTTCAGTTTCAGAGGTAGAGTTTAGTGATTCATCAGTTGCATACAACACCCAGTGCTCATGACGTCAGGTGCCCTCCTTAATGCCCATCACCCAGTGACCCCATCCCCCCACCCATCTCCCCTCCAGCAACCTTGTTTGTTTCCTAGAATTCAGCGTCTTTTATGGTTTACCTCCCTCTCTGTTTTTGTCTAATTTTATTTTTCCTTCCCTTTGCCTGGGTCCATCTGTTTTGTTTCTTAAATTCCACATATGAGTGAAATCATACAGTATTTGTCTTTCTCTGACTGACTTATGAGACCTCAGCCATCAAAAAGAATGAAATCTTGCCATTTGCAATGACGTGGAATGACATGGAGGGTATTATGTGGAATGCTATTTTTTAAAAATAAATATGGTCTTCTAAATCATTGCTAGATATTTTCAGCAATATTTAATCTTAAGAAATTGAAGAAAAATTTAAGAAATCTTAAAGGTTGTATTAGTTTGTAGAGTGGATGTAACTTTTAAACTTTTTCATTATAATGAATACATTTTACTTATTGGGAATTACCAGATTCAGTTATCTCATGCTGGTGGTTTTGTGAGGGTTCTTAGTTGACCACATATTTCCTGATGTGAAACTACAGTCTTCAAAATGGTGGGGTAAAGAACAGAAAAATTAAAAAAAAATATTACCCAGAGTAAAAATGAAAAATATGATCCTCAAGTAAGAGTATTCCTAAAATGTAATGTCTATGGCAAGTTTCTATCACTGGACATGTTCAAGCAGACAGTATGATCACCTGTTGGGAGACAATTCACACACCATTTAAACATACCTACAATGATAGATGAAAGAAGTCCAAGCCTAGCAGAAGAAACAAATTTAAAAAGGTAATTGACACAATGTGACAAATATAATAAATTCAGATATAAATTATTTGAACAAACACTGAAGATTTTGATTGGTATGATGTGGGATAGCATTTTTGGAGGTGATGGATACCATTTGAACCGAAAGGTAAATAGGATTTTGAGGATTGGAGGGGATGGAGAGTATATACACTCTGTCGTATAGAAAATAATATCATTATTGATCAACAAGAGAAAGACAGGAAAGTGGAACTTGGAGGAGGGGGCAAAGATTTGAAGCAAATGTTGGGAGGGGTGAAAGAAGAAGATGACCAGGGGCATGAGATGAGATTGCCCAGAATGATCCTAACTCTTTAAATGCACCAAATGATAGCATTAATGTTTTTGTTTTTGTTTTTAATTTTCCCGTCCTGCCCAAGAGACTTGGTCTAACAGTAGAGAAGAAGATAGTTAGCAAATTGTAGCATTTTATTACAGAAGTAAATTGCAAACCTGCTTAATATCTACTCCACCCCACATCCAAATTAGCATGCCAACGTGCCTATTATTTTCTCTAGTAAATAGTCATTAGATGTAGCGTAGGTAGTGTAGTTGGCTCAATAAAAATAAATTATATCCTAATCCCTGGAACTAATGAATGTTACCTTACTTAAGCAGCAAAAGGGACTTTGCACATGTGATAAAGTTAAGGATCTTGAGGTAGGAATAATTTCTGATTATTCTGAGGGTCTAATTGTGGACCCTCAATATAATCACAAGCCTCTTTATAAGAGGGAGGCAGAGGGAAATCTGACTACAAAAGAGGAATAGAGATGTGACAAGAGGTTGGAGCAATAATAGGAGGAAAGGTCATGTGCCTCAGAATGCATGCAGCCTCCAGAAGCTTGAAAAGGCAAAGAAGCTGAGTCATAAACTTGCAGAAGGAATGCAGTTCTCCCGACAACTTGATTTTAGCCCAATGAATTCTGGACTTTTGGCTCCCAGAACTGTAAGAGAATAAATTTCTGCTATTTTAAGCCACTTAATTGTAATAATTCATCACAGCAGCAATAGGACATTAATACAGTCTGTGTTTTAGAATACTGAAGAACAGATTTAATTCATGTAGTCATAGGTACAAGAACAGATCCATGAGGCACCTGGGTGGCTCAGTGGGTTAAAGCCTCTGCCTTCGGCTTGGGTCATGATCCTGGGGTCCTGCATTGGGCTCTCTGCTCAGCAGGAAGCCTGCTTCATCCTCTCTCTCTGCCTGCCTCTGCACTTACTTATGATCTCTGTCTATCAAATGAATAAATAAAATCCTTAAAAAAAAAGAACAGATCCACTACTTAATAGTTAATTTATTTACTTCAGAAATTTCAGTTTATTTATCTATGAGAGAAATAATTATCCTTGCTTAATAAAGTTATTTTAGGATTAGAGGAGATAACGAATGCTGTTTTAATTTGCTTGCTTTTTTAGTTTTCTATTGGTGCATAACAATGCATTACAAATTTAGCAACTTAAAACAGCACACTTGTATTATTTCACAATTTCTGTAGGAGTCTGAGCCTAGCTTATCTGGCTCCTCTGCACTCCTGTTGAACAAACTGCAATTAAAGATTCAGCTGGGGCTTCAGTCTCATCTGAGGCTGGACTGGGGAAGAATCTGCTTTCAAACTCGTGGTTATTGGTAGCATTGAGTGCTTTGCAGACAGCTGAACTGAGAGCCTCAGTTTCTTCTTGGCTGCCAGCTGGAGGCAGCCCTCTGCCCCTTGTCTTGTTGCACCACCCCCCTTTGGGAAGCTCACGATGTGGGTGCTTGCTTTTTATCAAAATCAGCAGGGAGACAATCTCTCAGCAAGAATGGCCTTACCATACTATGTTGCATATCATGCATACGTAATCACATACTCCCATCATCTTTGCTGCTCTCATTAATTAGAAGCAAGTCACAGGGGAAGGTTATCACACAAAGAGGCGAAGGTTAAAAACATCAAAAGTGGAGATCAACAGGTGACCCTAGGGTCTGCCTACCATGCTTCCTATGGTACTTGTATCTAGGAATGGTTCTTATTAAATCCACACATTATTTTTTGTAATTATATGACTAACTCGACTAACTCTGGTGATATTTTATATCAGGAAAAAGAAATCGATGTCCTCCTCCACCTCTGCCTCTACACTCCAAAATTCAAACATATTCAATGACTTATCGTCATGGAGAAACAGTTCGTATAGAATGTGAACTTAATTTTGAGATCCAGGGGTCAGAAGAAATACGTTGTGAAAATGGAAAATGGACAGAACCTCCAACATGCATAGGTTAGCAACACCTTTATCAGTTTCCCCTAAATGAAGTCTGCATGTGTAGCTATACACATGTGTATACAAAATGTCTCTTTTCAGAAGAAAAGGAGAAGACAGCCTGTGGGGACCCACCCATCATTGAGAATGGTACAGCAAACCTGGACTCTACAATTTATTACAATGGGGATAAAGTGGCATATGAATGTAAAAGTGGGTATCATCTCCGAGGATCAACAGAAATAACTTGTAAACGTGGAAAATGGACACGTCCTCCTGAGTGTGTTGGTGTGTATGCTACATTTACCAGCAATAGCTAAGCCTGTTGTTTAAAATTTTTTCATTTTCCTTATTTAATCTATATATTTCTAGCAAGAGACTACTGCTTAGAAAAGTTATAAAACACCCTGCTTCAGCACCTACTCTGCTGCTTTTTGTGTGTGTATATGAAGCCTTCTGTAGAATTTAACCCAATGTAAAGAAGTGGGAAACTAAAAAAATTTTTTTGAATACACATTAGTGCTAAACACTGTTATCTGATCTGTTGACTCCAGGACTTCTGAGGTTTAAGTGAAAGCACATAAGTAGTAGTCAATTGGGTGACTGGCCATAATCATGGTCTACTTCCTTTCCCTTCATGTCCTACAAAGTCATATTAGAGCACTCTGTTCCTGCCTTTGGGTCAGTCCTTCTGGTATTACTTACGGATCTGGCCAGTGTAAGCCCTATACCCTCTGAGACCTGTCCCCGGTCTTCTGTTTCACTAACATGCACAATCAGGCTACATTGCCACTCCTGGGTGCTACCCTTCCTGTTACCCTTCTTATTTCTTGATCTCTCCTAGAAAGATCTCCGCAACCGTGTTTACTTACGATATTTATTGCATAAGAGAAAAGCTATTAAAGATGCTAAAGAAATGAGAAGAGTAGGAGAAAAAGTGAAGAGAAAAAAAGTAGACAATGTCATCCATGGATTGACTGAGATCTGGAATGAAAGGAATGAGAATTGAAAAATAAAAGTGGGTGATAACAAAGGGTAGTTTTAGAATTGACCATAATCTTCAGGTCATTGTTTACCTTTCTATACATTTTAAGAATATTTTTATCATGATTCCTTCATAAGCAAGAAAAGTGAGAGATATGAATATGTGTTTTTAGGCAAAACATTTGCTGTTATTCTTACTACATAAATTTTTAAAATATTTGGTCTGAATAGCATTTTTCTCATTTCTGGAGAATTTAGAAAACAGTTGTCTTAAACTATATACTATAAATAACAAGGTACAATAGTATGAGTAATTATATGGTATCATTATGTTGTTATAAATCACATTAATTTTAAAATAACCTCTTTTTTTTTTAGAAAATAATGAGAATTGTAAGCCACCACCTGATATAATAAATGGGGCTGTTGTTGGTGGATTATTAGCAAGCTACACAACAGGATCTTCAGTAGAATATAGATGCAATGAATATTACTTACTGAGTGGAGCAAAAGTATCTCATTGTGAACAAGGAAGATGGTCATCCCCACCTATTTGCTTAGGTAAGACAGAGTACACATTTTTTTTTTAAATTTCCCAGGTTTATTGAGATACAATTGACATATGACATATGAATTTAAGTTATACCATACAGTGAGTTGATACACATATGTTTTACAATAAGGTTAATTGACATTCCCTTCATTTCACATAGTCATAGTTGTATCACTGTTGTTCTTGTCATTACTATGAGTGCATTTAAGATCTACTCTCTTGGTAACATTCAAGTATTCAAAACAAAATTGTAAACTATAGTCACTATTATATACGTTAGAACCCTAGAACTTATTCCTTTTTTAACAGCCCATTGAATTTCTTATACCATTATGTTTGTATTTTATGTGATTTTTATATAACATTTTATTGCATGGAAATGATGATTTTTGTATAAATCTTTTTTTTCCAAGAGTTTTTCCTTTTCATTTTTGTAAGCAGAAAATCTAACATCAGAGGGTCTAAAACTACATTATTCTTACCTACTACTTTTTAAATTGTGGTAAAATATGAACAACAAAGCTTTACCATGTTAGCCATTTTTAAGTGCACATTTCAGTGACATTAAATAGATTCACATTTTAGTGACTGATTATTTTCTCCTAACTGATAACCTCAGTGTCTCTCTCTATATTGTCCTCAGAATGCCATTTGGAGAGAATAATCAATCCAGTTCTTTCCTTGGTAGAGGATATTGTTAATAGCTTTCTTGGCTGTCAATTCCTCACTTAAATGGTCACCTTTGTTCTATTTTGTTGAGCAAATAAAAACACATTTGTGATTACTTTAAGTATATTTTAGATTGAAACATAGATATGTCATAATTAAATTAATCACTTTTTGATGGAAATTTAGTGTGCTTTCAACATTTTTACATTCCAAACAATACATTTTGTACTAAATGTCTGCACATATAAAAAACATTTTATTTTTTAATTTTTAAAATTAAGTATATTTATTTCACATGTTTGATTTTGTTTTGGGTATCTTTTTTCAGATTTTCTGAAGAAGAATTTCTGGATCAAAAAGATCTGGAATTTTAATTATTTTTCTGTTAATTGCTAAATTGTCCTTCAGAAAGTTAATCTGATTTACAACTCTACCATCAGAGGATTAATGTAGTAGTTTTCTTAATCCTTGTCAACTTGAATATTTTAATCATATATTGTTAACCCAACAATTAAAATTATTTTAATTTGGTTTATTTAAGTACTAATCAACTGAGTTTATTTTTATTTGATTTGGTTGATTTAAGTTATATTTGATTTGGCTTGTTTAAGTATTACTCAACTGAGCATTTTTTGATTTTCTAGTGGCCACAGGTTTTTTGTTTTTCAATGACTTTGATTTTTCATACTTGTAATAAAAGTTTTATTTATGTAAATTATATTATTCATTTGATGATGATGCAAGATACAACAATGTATATTGCAACCATTTTTATTTTCCTTTTATTTTATTTATATTGTATATATATATTTAAATTTGAAGTCTTTAGCTCTTTCAACATCTGCTTGGTGGTTTCTCTATTCCAAGTCATTCCTAAGCTGCTGTTCTTGTTCAAATTCAAGTATGTCTACCTATACCTTTCCTGTTACCCTCATATTTTCATAGAGGTTTTTGATGCTAAGTTTTTGATGATGTGACTGATAATGCATTGAATGGAAGTACAGTCATCTCTGAGGATAAAGACTGGAAAGTTTAAGAAAATCTATCATGCTGTTTCTGGAAAAATTGCCTCTAGACACATAGACTTGGCGCTAATAAATTAAAGCAAATACCGAATGAAGATCATTTACTGTCATCAGGCCAAGAGGCAGAGTTCAGTACATCTTATTTATCCTTAGGAACTTCAAGTATTCTCACTACAAATGGGAAAAATGGTGTAATAACAAGCAGAATCTTCCATCTGTGAATTATTGTTCCAGACATTATGAACCTTTTTAACCTCCCAGTACTGATCTTCCCTGTCTCATTCTACTCTAGCCACTCTGTCTCCTTGCCCTTCCTCACATAAACTAAGTATGCTCTCACCTCAGGGCTGTTTCCTTTTCCTGGAACACCCTTCCCTCCAAAAATGCCATGGTTCACTCGTTTGTACAAATACTATTTTTTCCTTAGGCTTATCCTAATGACATGGCTTCAAAGTATAACTTCTCTTACCTCATCCCTTTCTATACCCCCTCCTCTCCCTCCACTACTCATTCCCCTTCTAATTTATGGCATGTGGTTTAAAGATGGCCAGAGATTATAAACCCATATATTTATTATAGCTATTGCTTGTCCTTGTGTGTTTCTCCCATTTAGAGGGTATGTTCCATGAGGGTGGGGGGTCTTTGTTTTGTTCTTTGATGTACCTCAAGTGGTAAGTCTCTCCCAAATATTGTACAATAAATACATTTTGTATTTCATGATTTTTTATTTTTTTTTAAACACTCATTTATTTATTTTAGAGAGAGAGAAAAAGAGAGAGTATGCCCATGAGTGGGGCAAGGGACAGAGAGAGAGAATTTTCAAGCAGAGTCTGCACTGTGCATGGAGCCCAAGCTGGGGGCTTGATCTCAAGACTCATGAGGTCATGACCTGAGCCAAAATCAAAAGTCAGACACTTAACCAACTGAGCCATCCAGGCATCCCTCATGACTTTTATTTTATAGAGAGGAGATCATGCTTAACCTAAGTGACTCTAATATACATTTATATGTATACATATATGTACATATATGTTTTTTACTGAAGTATAGTTGGTACACAATATTGCATTATTTTGGGGGTACAGCACACTGATTCAATGAGTCTAAATGTTATGCTATGCACACCACCAATGTAGATACCAACAGTGACCATATAATGTTATTACAATATCATTAACTAAATTCTCTCTGCTGTACCTTTTATCCTCATAACTTATTCATTGTGTAATCAGAATCCCATATCTTCCAGTCCCCTTCACCTATTTTGCCCATTCCCATCCTCCTGTCCCCTCCGGCAGCCATCAATTTGTTTTCTTATATATGACTTAATTTCTGGGGGTTTTTTGTTTATGCATTTATTTTATGTTTAAGATTCCACATGAAAGAAAATCATATGGTATCTGTCTTTCCATGACTTATTTCACTTAGGATTATACCTTCTAGATATATCCATGTTGTTATAAGTGGCAAGGTTTCATCCTTTTTAATGACTGTGTAATATTCCATTATATGGACACTAGTGTTGCTGCCATATCTTAGTTATTGTAAACAATCCTTCAATAAACATAGGGGTGCATACAGCTTTTGAATTGCTGTTTTTAGCAATTTCTTTGAGTAAGTACCCAGAAGTGGAATTATTAGATCATATAGTATTTCTATTTTTAATTTTTTGAGGAACCTCCGTAATGTTCATCACAGTAGCTGCAGCAATTTACATTCCAACCAATGCAGCATGAGGGGTTTTTTTCTCCCTCCACAACCTCACCAACATTTGTGACTTCTCTTTTTGATTCTAGCCATTCTCACAGGTGTGAGGTAATATCTCATTGTGGTTTTGATTTAATTTCCCTGATAATGAGTGATGTTGAGCATCTTTTCATGTGTCTGTTGGCCATTTATATGTTCTTCTTTGGAAAAGTGTCTATTCAGGTCCTCCACCCATTTTTTTTTAATTGGGTTATTTGGTTGTTTTTTTTTTTAAGATTTTATTTATTTATTTGACAGAGACCACAAGTAGCAGAGAGAGAGAGAGAGAGAGAGAGAGAGAAGCAGGCTCCCTGCTGAGCAGAGAGCCCGATGCGGGACTCGATCCCAGGACCCTGAGATCATGACCTGAGCCGAAGGCAGCGGCTTAACCCACTGAGCCACCCAGGCGCCCTGGGTTATTTGGTTTTTTGTTGAGTTTTATAACTTCCTTATATATTTTGGATATTAACCCATTATCAGATGTATCCTTCACAAATACCTCCTCCTGTTCAGTGAGTTGTCTTTTTGTTTTGTTGATGTTTCCTTTTCTGTGCAAAAGCTTGTTATTCTGGTAGTCCCAGTAGTTTATATTTGCTTTCATTTACCTTGCCTCAGGAGACATATCTAGAAAACATGTTCTTAAGGTCAAAGCCAAGGAGATTATTGCCTATGCTTTTTTCTAGGAATTATGTGATTTCAGGTATCACATTTAGGTCTTTCATCCATTTTGAGTTAATTTTTGTGTATGGTATAAGAAAGGGGTCCAGTTTCATTCTTTTGCATGTCATCGTCCAGTTTTCCCAACATCATTTATTGAAGAGCTCTCTTTCTCCGATTGTAATATTCTTGCCCCCTTTGTCATAGATTAACTGACCACATGCGCATGGATTTATTTCCGGGCTCTCTATTCTCTTCCATAAATCTATGTGTGCACTTTTATGCTAGTATCATACTGTTGTGATTATTTCAGCTTTGTCATATATCTTGAAGTCAGAGATTGTGATACTTCCAGTTTTGTTCTTCTTCCTAAGGATTGCTTTTGTTATTTGGAATCTTTTGTGGTTCCATACAAATTTTAGGCTTACTTGTTCTAGTTCTATGAAAAGTGCTATTGGCATTTCAATAGAAATTGCATTTATCTGTAGATTGCTTTTAATTAGTATGGACATTTTAACAATATTAACTCTTCCAATCCATAAGCATGGAATGTCTTTCCATTTCTTTGTGTCAGCTTCAATTTCTTTCATCAATATGTTTTGTAGTTTTCAGAGTATGGGTTTTAACCTCCTTGGTTAAGTTTATCCTTAGGTGTTTTATTCCTTTGGCATATTTACAAATAGAATTGTTTACTTAATTTCTATTTTTGCTACTCTGTTAGTAGTGCATAGAAATGCAGTTGATTTCTGTGTATTAATTTTGATTCCTACAATTTTATTGAATTCATTTTTTACTTTTAATAGTTTTTTTTATGGAGTCTTTAGGGGTTTTTGTGTATAGTATCATGTCATCTGCAAATAGTGACAGTTTAACTTTTTTCCTTATCAATTTGGATGTCTTTTTTTCCCCCTGATTTCTATGGCTAGATCTTTTAGTGCTTAGTTGAATAAAAATGGCAAGAATGGGCATCTTTGTCTTGATCCTGATCTTAGAGGAAAAGCTCTTCATTTTTAACCACTGAGTATGATGTTAGCTTGAGTTTATCATTAAGTGTTCTTTATTATGTTGAGGTAGTTTCCTCTAAACCACTTTATTAGTGTTTTTATAATGTCAAATGTTTTTTCTGCATCTACTGAGATGATTATTTGTTTTATTGATGTGGTGTATCACATTGAATGATTTATGACTATTAAAACATCCTTGCATCTCCAGAATAAATTTCACTTGATCATGGTAATTTTTAAAATGTGTTGTTGAATACAGTTTGCTACTAATTTATGGAGGATTTTTGCATCTATGTTCATCAGAAATATTGGCATTTAGTTATCTTTGGAGTGTCTGTCTGGTTCTGGTATCGTGGTGAACCTGGCCTTGTAGAATGTTATTTGGAAGCTTTCCTTCTTCTTTTATGTTTTGGAATAATTTTAGGAGAATAGGTATTAACTTTTTTTTTTTAAGATTTTATTTATTTGACAGAGAGAGAAAAATCACAAGTAGGCAGAGAGGCAGGCAGAGAGAGAGAGAGGGGGGAGGAAGCAGGCTCCCTGCAGAGCAGATAGCTTACCGGGCTTGGTTCTAGGACCCTGGGATCATGACCTGAGCTGAAGGCAGAGGCTTTAACCCACTGAGCCACCCCAGGCGCCCCAATAGCTATTAACTCTTTAAATGTTTGGTAGGATTTGCCTATGAAGCCATTTGGTCTAGGACCAAATGTTGAGGTAGTTTCCTCTAAACCACTTTATTAACAAACCATTTGTTTGTTGGGAATTTTGTTTTATTAACCAGTTCAATACTGTTACTAGTAATTGGTCTGTTCAGATTTTCTATTTCTTCTTGATTTAGTTTGGAAGATTATAGGTTTCTAGGAATATATATTTTTCTTCTAGGTTGTCCAATTTGCTGGCGCATAATTTTTGTAGTATTCTCTTATAAGCCTTCATATTTCTGTGGTGCCAGTTTTTACTTTTCTTTTGTTTCTAATTTTATTTATTTTTGTCCTTTTTTTCCTGATGAATCTGGCTAAAGGTTTATCAATTTTGTTTTTCTTTTCAAAGGAAGACCTCCTGGTTTCACTGATCTATCTATCTTTCTTCCTTTCTTTTTTTTTTTTTGTCTCTACATCATTTATTTCTACTCAGGTCTTTATTATTTCCTTCTTTCTACTAATCTTGGGCTTTGGGGGGGTCCCTTTAGGTATAAGGTTAGACTGGGGGGGTTTTGTGTGCATATATGTTTATAATTGTTATATGCTCTTGGAATGATTTATCATTATGATTACATAATGATTCTTTATCTCTTGTTACAGTTTTTGTTTTAGATCTCTTTTATCCAATATAAATATTGCTACCCTGGTTCTTTTTTTTTTATTCCCTTCTATTTCCAAGGTATATCCTTTTGTATCACCTCACTTTAGGTCTAAAGTGCATCTCTTATAAGCTTAAACAATATTTTTTAATGTTCAAATTAAGTGGTTTTAATTCATAATATAACAATATTAAGACATGTATAAATTAATTTGATAGCAATAAAGTGTGTATATGTGTGAGGAATTTTAATAATGTAAATGTTAAATATAAAACATTGCTTTTGATACTTGTCAAATTTTTCTTTTAAAAATACATTAAACTTCATACTTGTCAAATGAATAAATAATTTAAAATAATATTTTGTTTTACAGAGCCATGTACTATTAATGTGGATTACATGTACAGAAATAACATAGAGATGAAGTGGAAGTATGAAGGAAAGGTCTTACATGGAGATTTAATAGATTTTGTATGTAAAGAAGGATATGACTTATCTCCGTCAACCTCATTGTCTGAATTTTCTGTACATTGCAATAGAGGAGAAGTGAGATATCCTGTATGTATTAGAAAAGGTAAAATAGTGCTTTCTGACAATTTCTCAGGTGATTAATATTACCACTTGGGTTCAAAGTATAAGACAGACCCCACCCAACTTACCACCATCATCTTGTAATCTAGAAATTGGGAATGATCTGATCATGTACAGTAAGCACATACACTTAAATAGGATGACTATGCTGACATCTTTTAATTCCAGTAAGTCAGTTTTATAAAGGGAGAAATTAATAGGTCTGATAGATAACCACCAGACTATCAGAAGACTGATCACCCTAATGTGAACAATCAACACCAGTGGAAAACATTGCTTTTCTGGGGGTTTGGTGAAGAGTATTGTTTCAGAAGAGGGCTTGATGCAGATTGAAAGACTCTATGTGCTCCTTGGTTATGGTACTATTGCTTTTAATAAGAAAATAATTTTTAATAAGAAAAAATATTAGAGAAAATTTTTTTCTTTAATCAAGAAAAAAATACATACAGAAAGCATGGCTTCGAAGGGGTTTCATACATTTTCACTTTTGACTCAATAAAGGGAAAAATAAAATACAATTATTATTATCATTATTTTGCCAGTTTTAAATGTTTTTCAGTTTTATAATATGAGATTCTAATTGCAATCATCAATTTTATAGTACAAAGTTATTGTAGAACTATGCTTTCAATACTTAAAATTTGACAGACATCTTAAAAATGCTTTTACGTGAAATATCTCATTTCATTCCTTTTAAAAAATATTTATTTATTTAAGAGAGAGAAAGAGAGAGAGCATGAGCAGGGGTTGGGGGGTAGGAGGGGGAGGGGAGAGAAATCCTCAAGTAGACTCCATGTTGACCATGAAACCTGAGGTGGGGCTCAATCCCACATCCCCAAGATCATGAACTGAGCCAAAATCAAAAGTCAGTGTTTAGCCATCTGAGCCACCCAGTCGTCCCTATTTTATTTTTATTTCTATAGTAATTATTAAAGTATTGGATGCTTATCATAGAAATTCATTGTATGCTTTTAAAATCATTTTTTTTCAGAATCTAAAGGAGTATGTACGTATCCTCCACTTATTAAAAATGGAGTCATAATTAGTTCAACATTAGAAATCTATGAAAATGGTTCCTCAGTAGAATACAAGTGTTTTGATCACCATTTTCTTCAGGGGTCTAGGGAGTCCTATTGTTTAGAGGGAGTGTGGACTACACCACCATCGTGTTTAGGTATGTACTGTGAACTATTCACCTACTTAATAAAATAAAACCATATTTTTTCACTTTCTCTTTTCTGTTAGTATTATATCAATACTATTATAATGCTTAATTTGCAATATTTGTATATCAGTGTGCCTACCTCATCACAGGTTTCTGTTCTTTCCTGTAGATCATAAATAACTATAGTCCATCTTGCCCTAACAAATATTTATTAAATACAAATCATACACCAATACTGTTGTTTTATGGGCTAAAAGATGAATGAGTCATGGTGATGTGAGTATATATGTTAATAATTATCATTCAGTGTGATTGGTACTGTAATAGATATCATGAGTGCAATGAGGAAGCAAAGATAGAAAGTTTTCTAAGGCAAGTTATGCCTTATTAGTGAAACATTTGAATAGAAGTAACAGTATCTACCAAGATTCTCAGGAGGCATTAAAAAAGCACTTCTTTAAATAAAAAGAAAATATTTTTTGTTTCTGTATCTGACTTATTAACTATCTTATTTTACCAACTTGGACTTGAGTACAATACTGAGTAGAAGTAGTGGGTATCTTGTTTCCCAATCTCATAAGTAAAACTTTCAACAATTCATCTTTAGTTACAGTGTTATAAATACTTTAAAAACAAACTTACATTGTAGAAAGCTTTAATTTCTATTTTTCTAAGAGGTTGTTTTTTTTTTAATCTTCAATGAATGTTTAATTTTAGCACTGTCTATTGAAATAATCATATTACTACTTTTCCCCCCTGGAATTATATTGCTGCTTCTTGAATGTTAAAGTATAATTACATTCCTAAAATAAATCACACTTGGTTGTGATGAATTATGCTTTTTATATATTGTTGGATTTTATTTGCTTATATTTTTCTTAGAAGTTTTCCATCTATTTTCATGAGAGAGATCAGTCTGTTATTTTCCTTTTGGGTTTGGTATGGTTTCTACTACCCTCATATGGTGAACTGGTAAGTTCCCTATTTTTCAATTCTCTGGAATTTGTGTAAGATTGGCACCATTTCTTCCTTAATAATTATAATAATCCGCCAAACATGCCATTTGAGCATCAAGTTTTCTTGAGGAAAGATCCTGACAGCTGTCAGTTTTGGTAGGGTAGTTTATAGAAATCTGTCCATAATATCTAAATTGTCAAATTTGTTGACATAATGTTATTCGCAGCAGCCTTTTACATTCTTCTTAATGCCTTTAGTGATGTGTCATTTATTTTTACTGCTACTAAGCTGTATCTCTTTCTTTCTTGACCTGTCTTGCTAAGCGTCTTTTATTTATTTATTTATTTTTAGAAGTTTTTTTTTTTTTTAAGTTTTTGTTTTTTATAAACATATATTTTTATCCCCAGGGGTACAGGTCTGTGAATCACCAGGTTTACACACTTCACAGCACTCACCAAAGCACATACCCTCCCCAATGTCCATAATCCCACCCCCTTCTCCCAAACCCCCTCCCCCCAGCAACCCTCAGTTTGTTTTGTGAGATTAAGTCACTTATGGTTTGTCTCCCTCTTGCGGGTTTTGTTAAGATTGGTTGACTGAGGGACGCCTGGGTGGCTCAGTGGGTTAAGCCGCTGCCTTCGGCTCAGGTCATGATCTCGGGGTCTGGGAATCGAGTCCCGCATCGGGCTCCTTGCTCGGCCGGGAGCCTGCTTCCCTCTCTCTCTGTCTGCCTGCCTCTCTGCCTGCCTGTGCTCACTCTCTCCCCCTCTCTCTCTGATAAATAAATAAAATCTAAAAAAAAAAAAAAAAAAAAAAGATTGGTTGACTGATTGATTGGCAGCGGGGCGGGAGATCACAGGAAGAGGGAGACAGGAAGCAGACTCCCACTGAGCCCGGGGCTCAACCCAGGGCTCCATTTCAGGACCCAGACATCATGCATGACCTGAGCCAAAACTAAGAATTGGCCAGTTAACTGACTGAGCCACGGAGACACCCTGGTCTATAACTTTCATTAGGCCTTTCAAACAACTAATATTTGCATTTGTTACCCTTTCATCAAATGTTGCTTACTATTTTAATAATTTATATTCTTATCATTATTTCCTCTCTTCTAATTTCTTAAATTTATTTTATTACTTATAGCATTTCATGTGGATACTTAGATTACTGATGTTCAGCCTTTTTTTTTTTTTTAAATATTTTTAAAGAAAGTTTAATTTAATTTGTTAAGGAAGCTTAAGGATATAAATTTTCCACTGAGCCCAACTCTAACTTTATCCCCACATGTTTTTATGTTCTGGAATTTTATTATTATTCAGCCATTCAGTTTAAAAAAAAAAAAAGTGATACCCATTTTGATATCCCGTATCCAGTCTGAGTTATATAAAAGTGTGGTTTTTAGTTTCTAAACATTGGAAAATTTTCTAGTTTTCTTTTGTTATTGATTTCTAATTTGAATCCATTGAGACACACTTTGAATTATATCAATCTTTTTAAATCCATTGATATTTACTTTATTACAAGCATGTATTTATTGTAGGTACACATTCTTTTGTACTTGAAATAAACTAATAAACTGTGTCATTTTTGGATTCACTGTTGCTTCATATATGTCAGTTGAATTTTGTTTTTCATATTAAGTTCATTCTTATCTGTGCTGATTTCTGTTTTTCTATCAGTCACCAAAAGAAGTATGTTAAAATCCCTTATACTTTGTGCATTTTAAAACATTTCTCATATTAGTTCTCTCAATTTTTGCTTTTGTATTTTTATACTATTCTACTAGGCCCACACAAATCGAAGCATATTAAATCTTGGTGTCACACAAATCGAAGCATATTAAATCTTGGTGTACCGACCCTGCATAATTTTAAAAGAGTCCTCCTTTATCTATACTAATACTTTTTGTTTGTTTTTGCCCAAAGATTCCTTACCTATACAAACTTCAACAAGTATTTACAAGTCATACATTTTTTCATTCTTTAACTTTAAACATTTTGGCTTTTTATAAGCTGTATATAGTTATTTATTTTAAAGCAGACTTATTTTGTCTGACAGTCTTTCTCTATAGTATTTGCCCATATACATGTTAATATAAGTGCTGATATATTTGGTTTATAGCTACCATCTTACTATACTAGATATATATCCTATCTGTTCTTTATGCTTCTCTCTCTCTCTCTTTCTTCCCAGTAAATCAATTTTTTTCATACCATTTCACTCTCTACTAGCTTGTCGATTATACTTTCTTCTTGGCTCCTTTCACTGTTTTCAGATATTACATAATTCAACCAAGACTTATTACATTTAAATATAAATTAGTACTTATACCACCTCTCCAAGCTCCAGAAAACTTCAGCTTGATTTACCCCTCCTACTTTCTGTATTACTGCATCATGCATTTTCACTCTACATGTAGCTTAAGTCCCGAAGATACAATGAATATTACATTATCCAGAAATATTCTTTAAGATTTGTTGATATGTTTTTCAGTGATTTGTTTCTCACCTTTTCCTGTTTGATGCTATTTCTGATTGGGATTATCTTGCACATGCCTGAAAAGTATTATTTCTTTATTATTTTCTCAGTATTTGTTTGCCTGAAAACTTTTGAAGAGTAATTTTATCAGAGATAGAATTCTAGTTTGGCCTCTTTTTTCTTCCCTGCTTTAGAAGATGTCATTTTATCCTTTTCTGCATTTCATAGTTTTTGTTAGTCAATGCCAATTTTTTAAGGATTTTATTTATTTATTTGTCAGAGAAAGAGAGAGAGAAGAAGAGAGAGAGACAAGTAGGGGAAGTGGCAGGCAGAGGGAAAAGAAGGCTCCCCGCTGAGCAAGGGGCCCCATGCTGTGCTCAATCCCAGGACCCTGGGATCATGACCTGAGCTGAAGGCAGACGCTTAACTGACTGAGCCACCCAGGCATCCCAGTCAATGCAATTCTTACTGGTATTTTTTTGAAACTAAGTTTCTTTTTGTACTCCGCTGATTTGGAGATTCTTTTCCCCTTTATTTTCAATAGGCTATTTATGCGGGGCCTTGATATGTGCTTCTCAGAGCATTGTATTCTTTTTCTTTTTATTTAAGATTTTATTTATTTATTTTTGCGAGAGAGAGAGAGAGAGAGAGAGAGAGAGAAAGAATGTGCATGAATGGGGGTGGGGGCAAGCAGACTCCCCACCAAGCGGGGAGCCTGATGCAAGGCTCGATCCCAGGACCCTGGGATCAGGACCTGAGCGAAAGGCAGATGTTTAACTGACTGAGCCCCCCAGGGACCCCTGAGCATTTCATCCTTCAAGTTGGTAGCACTTCTTGTAACTGTTGCTTGATGCTTTTCATTACCTTTAGTATTTTAATCTTCTTTGTTCCCATTTGGTAGTTTCTACTGATACATCTTACAATTCATTAATCCTTCCTTGAGATGTGTTCAACCTGCTTTAAACTCCTCTACTGAGGTCTCAATATCGTTGTATTTCTAGAATTTCTGCTTTTTTTTTTCTTTTTGTAGATTTCAGTTGTCTGATGAAAGACTTTTTTTAATTTAATCTTTTTTATAAACATATAATGTATTTTTATCCCCAGGGGTACAGGTCTGTGAATCGCCAGATTTACACACTTCACAGCACTCACCATAGCACATACCCTCCCCAGTGTCCATACCCCCACCCCCCTCTCCCAAACCTCCTCCCCCCAGCAACCCTCAGTTTGTTTTGTGAGATTAAGAGTCACTTATGGTTTGTCTCCCTCCCAATCCCATCTTGTTTCATTCATTTTTCTCCTACCCCCTAAAGCCCCCGTGTTGCATCTCCACTTCCTCATATCAGGGAGATCATATGATAGTTGTCTTTTTCCGATTGACTTATTTCGCTAAGCATAATACCCTCTAGTTCCATCCATGTCTATGCTACCTAAAGCAATCTACATATTTAATGCAATTCCTATCAAAATACCATCCATTTTTTTCAAAGAAATGGAACAAATAACCCTAAAATATATATGGAACCAGAAGAGACCTCGAATAGCCAAAGGAATATTGAAAAAGAAAGGCAAAGTTGGTGGCATCACAATTCCAGACTTCAAGCTCTATTACAAAGCTGTCATCATCAAGACAGCATGGTACTGGCACAAAAACAGACACATAGATCAATGGAACAGAATAGAGAGCCCAGAAATAGACCCTCAACTCTATGGTCAACTAATCTTCGACAAAGCAGGAAAGAATGTCCAGTGGAAAAAAGACAGCCTCTTCAATAAATGGTGTTGGGAAAATTGGACAGCCATATGCAGAAAAATGAAATTGGACCATTTCCTTACACCACACACGAAAATAGACTCCAAATGGATGAAGGACTTCAATGTGAGAAAGGAATCCATCAAAATCCTTGAGAACACAGGCAGCAACCTCTTTGACCTCAGCCACAGCAACATCTTCCTAGGAACATCGCCAAAGGCAAGGGAAGCAAGGGCACAAATGAACTACTGGGATTTCATCAAGATCAAAAGCTTTTGCACAGCAAAGGAAACAGTTAACAAAACCAAAAGACAACTGACAGAATGGGAGAAGATATTTGCAAACAACATATCAGATAAAGGGTTAGTGTCCAAAATCTATAAAGAGCTTACAAACTCAACACCCAAAGAACAAATAATCCAATCAAGAAATGGGCTGATGAAAGACTTTATCTTAACATCTATTTCTTTACCATGTTACTCACACTTATCTTTAAGTCCTTGCCTGCAAACTCCATTATCTGGATCATCTGTAGGCCTATTTTGATTTCTAGCCTAATCTTTTGCTATTTCTGTTAACAGTTGATTGAATATCAAATATTATGTATGGAAAATTTTAAAAACCTGAAACAATGATGTCATCTGGTTCCAGAGAATACTCATCTCTTCTTTTGGCTGATAGTGTAGGGGAAGTTGGTCTCGATCTAATTAGATTTGCAGTTTTTTCTAAGCTTATTTTCAGACCTTTGTTTGTTCCTACTAATAGAACATAACCCTGCAGGCTTCTTCATGAAGAGTTTGGTGTTTATTCCAAGGTTCCTCCTTCTTGACTGGCTTTCATATTACTGGGAGACTGCCAAAAAAAACAATGTATCTTTTCATTCACTTTCTCCTTGGCTCTTTATCCTCTCTCTTTGCACAAGTCAAGAATAGGCAGATGTTTCAAGAGAAAAGCCAGTATCATGTTTGTTCTCTGTACCTCCCATTCTTCTGGGTTCTTGACCACTCAGATCCTGGCTGTCATGGCTGACCAAAACTTCCATTTTTCTATCCCCAACAACATGAGATTTCCAAAAGCTCTGCAGCTCCATGTTTGCTGTTGACCATTCTCTACAATTTCTCAACTCATGCTGAGAATCAACAAATGCCCCAAGAGGAAGATGCCTCTTGGAGGAGCTTTTTCCAGAAGCGTAGCATCTTGAGTGCCTTGGAAATGCTCTAATTCTGTGAAATACTGGCTTCATGTCTGTTTTCATATTTTCGAGTTTTAGTAGAAGTGCTAGTCTGATATAGACTATTCTGACATAGCTGAGAACAGAAGGTCCATGAATTAATTTTTCACTTTTTTAAATTAAAATTTCATGTTTTGTAGAACCATAAGATTTTAAATTGTAGTACCATTTGACCTAATTTTCAAACATATTTTGCAAGGACTATATTCTCTTAGAGTCTTTCTGATTATTCTTCTTCATTTTTATTCTGTCTATAAAATTCCTAGCGCAACATCTGACACCTAGGGATTCAATAAATACTCACCAAAATATTGAATGAAGGAGTTTGTAAATGTATTACAATTGTATGATTCATATGCTGTATTAATATCTCGGGACTATTAGCCTTTTTCAGGACCTACTCTTTGGTGTTATGGTAGCCAGGAGGCAAATAAGAACAGAAACTCCATTTTCTGAAATAACTTGTTATTTCATTTTACATTCATTATTATTATTTCATTGCTTCATTATTCATTATTTCATATTATTTCACTGTTATTTCATTTTACATTCCTGTTAGTTCCAAGATGGGTCAAGATAGTTTTCTTCTTTTTATTTTTTCAGAGCCTTGCACATTATCTCTTGTTGAAATGGAAAATAATAATTTACTCCTGAAGTGGGATTTTGACGATAGACCATATATTTTCCATGGCGAGTATATTGAGTTTCTTTGTAAGAGAAATACATATGTGGCTGACCTCTCTATTTTTGGATCTGAACTCAGAGTGCAGTGTGACAGAGGGCAGTTAAAATATCCAACATGTATTCACAGAGAAAGGTAAGAAGAAGCTTCTGCCTACAATTATCTTCTTCAGATTGTTATTTAAGAGATTCTTTATATTATAAATTTAAGAAATATTAGGTTTTACAAAACTACTTCATGGTCATTATATAGAAAAAAATAATTTCACTTTTTAAGCCAAGCGAACTCCTAGAAGGATTAATTAGTTCAAAAAGTTTTCATATTTGTGACCCTTTGGCAGTTTGGCAAATAAATTGATTTATATGTACAATATTTAAATATGGAAAAATTAACCTATATGTTGATATAGAATATTACATTTTCTCCACTTCCCAGTATATGTCCAAGTATAAGTTGTAAAGCTGGGAAACAAAGTTGCACAAATCTTTCTATTGATAGAAAAGCATATTAACAACAATGAATAAAATTAAGTCATTTTCAGGAATATATATGCCTGTGTAAGAGCTTAGAAACTCTAAAGTGTTTCCTCTAAATTAATGGTAATTTAAAAATACATATTTTATACTTTTTTATTTGTTCTTTTCCTCCTTTTTTGGTTTTTATTTGAGTATAAATTATGCACAATATTAATTAGTTTCAGGTATACAGGTATATAACCCTATTGTTATGCTATGCTCACCACAAGTATAGCCATGATCTGCCGCCATCCAATGCTAGTATAATACCATTCACTATATTTCCTGCACTGTACCTTTTATTCCCATGATGTACTTGTCCCATAACTGGAAGCCTGACTCTCTCACTTGGTCCCCTTTTCCCATTCTGCCCATCCTTCTATCCCCCTACTCTCTGGCAACCATCAGTTTGTTCTAAATATTTATAGATCTGTGTCTGTTTTTGTTTCTTTGCTTTGTTTTTTTAGATTCCACATATAGTGAAATCATATGATATTTGTTTTTCTGTCTGACTTATTTAAAGACCCGAATAGCCAAAGCAATCTTGAGAAAGAAGAACAAAAATGGCAGTATTGCAATTGTAGAGTTCAAAATATACTACAAAGCTATAGTAATCAAAATAGTATGGTACTGGAATAAAATAGACACATTAAAAAATAGACACATAGATAAATGGAACAGATTAGAAAGCCCAGAAATAAACCCATACTTTTGTTAAAGATTTATTTATTTATTTATTTGACAGAGAGAGAGATCACAAGTAGTCAGAGAGGCAGGCAGAGAAAGGTGGAGTGAAAAGGCTCCCCGCTGAGCAGAGAGCCCGATGTGGGGCTCAATCACAGGACCCTGGGATCATGATCTGAGCCAGAGGCAGAAGCTTTAATCCACTGAGCCACCCAGGCACCTCGTAAAGCCATACTTTTATACGGTCAATTAATCTATGACAAAGGGAGCAAGTATATACAATGGAGAAAAGAAGTCTTTCAATAAATGGTGTGAGGAAACCTGGACAACTACATGCAAAACAATGAAACTGGACCACTTTCTTACATGATATACACACACACACAACTTCAAAATGGGTAAAAGACCTAGAAGAAAACAGGTAGCAATCTCCTTGTCTTTAGCCTTAGCAACATTTTTCTAGATATGTCTCCTGAGGAAGAAAAACAAAAGCAAAAATAAACTGCTGAGACTACATCAAAACAAAAACATCTGCGTAGCAAAGGAAACAACCAACAAAACAAAAAGACAACCCACTGAATGGGAGAGGATATTAGGAAGGGACATATCTGATAATGGGTTAGTATCCAAAATATATGAAGAATTTTATTTTATTTTTTAAAAAGATTTATTTATTTATTTGAGAGCAAGAGTGAGTGCAGAGGGGAGTGGGAGAGGGAGAGAATCCCAAGCCAAATCATCGCTGACCATGGGGCCTGATGTAGGGCCGATTCCATGACCCTGAGCCAAAACTGAGTGTTGGGCCCTCAAGTGACTGTGCCGCCTAGATGCCCCAATATATGAAGAACTTTAACCTCCACCCCCCAAATGGGCCGCGAGGGTGGCTAAGTCAATTAAGTGTCTGACTCCTGATTTTGGCTCAGGCCATGATCTCATGACTGAGATGGAGCCCCACGTCAGGCTCCTGGCTCAGGGCCTGCTTAAGCGTCTTTCCCTGTCCCTCAGCCCTCCCCATGTGCTCATGCTCTCTCTCTCTAAACACCCAAATAATTCAATTAAAAAGGGGGCAGAGGACATTTTTCTGAAGAAGACATGTAGATGGTCAACAGACAGATGAACAGACAAAAAGACACTCAACATCACTAATCAGGGGAATGCAAATCAGAACCATGAGATATCACCTTCCACTTGTCAGAATGGCTAGAATCAAAAAGACAGGAAATAACAAGTGCTGGCAAGGATGTGAAGAGCAAGAAACCTTTGTGCCCTGTTGGTGGGACCATAAATTGGTATACCCACTATGGAAAACAGTATGGAAAGTCCTAAGAAAATTAAAAAATAGAAATACTATATGATATAATAATTCTATATCTGGGTATTTGCCCAGTGAAAACAAAAACAGTAATTCTAAAAGATATATGCACCCCTTTGTTTATTGAAGCCTTATTTATAATAGCCAGGATATGAAAGCAGTCCAAGTGCTATTGATAGATGAATGGATAAAGAAGATATAGGATATTATATATACAATGGAATATTATTCAACCATAAACAGGATGAGATCCTGCCATTTGTGACAACATTGGTGGACCTAAAGGGTATTATGCTAAATGAAATAAGTCGGACAGAAAAACAATAATGCTGTTTTATATTTCTTGATGAATGAAATATAATCTTGTCTTTAGTAAAATATTATAATAATATGAAAAAATGATGTAAATCACTTTATAAGATCAGGATTTTGAGACTTTTTTTTAAAAGATTTTATTTATTTATTTGACAGAGAGAGATCACAGTAGACAGAGAGGCAGGCAGAGAGAGAGAGGGAAGCAGGCTCCCCGCCGAGCAGAGAGCCCAATGCGAGACTCAATCCCAGGACCCTGAGATCACGACCTGAGCCGAAGGCAGCGGTTTAACCCACTGAGCCACCCAGGTGCCCCAGGATTTTGAGACTTTTAAAGATATAATTTTAAATGGAAATTGTACTTTATGTCTGATTAAGAATATTATAAAATTAGGGGTGCTTGTATGGCTCAGTCAGTTAAGCATCTGCTTTTCGCTCAGGCCATGATCCCAGGGTTCTGGGATCAAGCCCTGCATCAGCTTCCTGCTCAGAGGGAGTGTGCTTCTTCCCCTGCCCTTCCCCCGCTCATGCTTGCACTTGCCCTCTACCTCTGAAATACATAAAAAAAATCTTTTTTTAAAAATAATATTATAAAAATAATTCATGGTAAAGTGTATGTGTTCTAATTATGAACCATGAACTATATGAACAACATAAGGACAACTTTTTGATACTTTAAACAGTCTATAAAAACATTCATAAGACACACATGGGTGGAAAACTTTAAAAATTTCTAACTATGGTAAAATCAGG
>NW_028134028.1:0-53152 GCF_964662115.1 Mustela nivalis | reverse complement strand
CATTGATTTTGGACTCGTTATCATTTCGTTGAAGTGTTAAACTATGGTAATAAACAAACTTTTAATTAACTTTTCCTCCTATGATACAAATATAACTTGCACTTGAGCTTTAGCTAATTTTATGTTCTAAAATTGCCAAAACAAAATGATCAAGGTTTCTAGATTATTTACTGTATTTTCTACTATATAATATTGTTCTATCTCTTCTGTATAAAGAAAATGAATGCTTGGGGCTCTTGGGTGGCTCAGTGTGTTAAAGCCTCTGCCTTCTGCTCAGGTCATGATCCCAGAGTCCTGGGATAGAGCCCCACATCAGGCTCTCTGCTCAGCAGGGACCCTGCTTCCCTTCCTTTCTCTCTGCCTGCCTCTCTGTCTACTTGTGATCTCTGTCTGTCAAATAAATAAATAAAATCTTTAAGAAAAGAAAATGAATGCTTGATAACTAAATGAATGCTTTACTGAACAAATTAAATATGGCAATGGCATTTTATTTTATCATGCTTCACATATTAAACAATAATATTATATCACTAGTCTACAAATAATCTACTCGCATAGTCATTTGGAAGCTTTTAGCAAAAGAATTCTTCCTCCTGATTGTAGTATAAAAGCCACAGAAATATACAGAAGACTCCTAGGATAGAAAGTGAAATCCAGTTATCCGTGATGCCTTGAGGAGGACCTGACCTATGTATGTCCTGGGATGCACTAGTAACTGTTACATGTGATAGGATTATATTTAATATATACAGTTTCATTTACTTCACAAAGGACATATAAATTTGAGAATAAAATATTTGATGAATCTATAAAGTCTATATCTATTTGTAACTAATGTGGTAGAATTAAGATGTTAATTTGAAAAAAAATTCATTGAACACATACACATATTCAATTGTTTTTATATATATAAACAGCATTATTTATTTATGTAAATAAATGCATTGTCAGTAAAATCCATTTACTTATCAATCATAAGGGTAATTTTAAGTACTAAGAATAAGAAATATGTGAAAAGATAAGTGTTCAAGAGTGCAGTTTGTGGTAATTAATACAATATGATAGGCTCATGAAAATGATATATTACTTGAACTTAAAAGCTTCTATAATTAAGCGATGACCACTTGAAATTTGTAATTAGTCTTGCTGCAGTTTTTCCTTGCACTTATTGCCCTTCCCCAGAAGTTCATTAAGAATTTCTGTGAATGTCCTTATGTTTAATCTCATTCATAGATTCCACTGCTGCTCACAAAACAAAGCCAAAAAGAGAGGTAACTCTATGTGGCACTCCATCCACAAGCAATACATTCATAAATAATTAAAAAGCTCTCTACTTCATTTGTTACCCATTCAGCTGATAATTTAAATGAGTAACTGAGGCCATTTTATCAGCACTTTTAATAGAATGCGACTCAGAAACTTCACAGTGTTATTTAAGAAGAAATGCTCACGTGTTAAGGTTTTTATTTTTTTAAATCAACAAAATAATTTTCAAATATTAAAAGCAAATGTCTCCTTTTCCTCCAAGTTTCCTTGCTATGTCAAAGTTACAAATAAATACATTAAAATCGTATTTTGAGTAGTAGATAAAAACAAAAGTTTTGAAACTGTGGGTTGAGTGTCTGGGTTAACTTGTATAAATATCTGAACTCAATG
The DNA here is from genome assembly GCF_964662115.1 of Mustela nivalis. Classification (NCBI taxonomy): domain Eukaryota; kingdom Metazoa; phylum Chordata; class Mammalia; order Carnivora; family Mustelidae; genus Mustela; species Mustela nivalis. The sequence goes on along the minus strand of NW_028134028.1, from coordinate 51,496 downwards.
TATTTAGACTTTATTAGATTTTTTTTTTAGACTATTTAAAAATACATGCTGAGATAATGACAACATTATTTTATTCATTTTAATAAATAAATTATTTTATTTAATTATGTTTAGATATTTATTTATTAAATTAATGATTTAATATTTAATAATCTAAATTTGAAATATTTTAAATTCTAAAAATATTTATTTAATTAAATTGATATATTTAATATAAATATTTAATAAATTATTTAACCATTATTATAATTATGCAATACATTATGTATTGTGTAATAATTGCATTTTAATAAATAAATAAATGTATTATTTACACTATTTTATTATATTTTATTTCGTTGACAAAGAGAGGGAGAACGCAAACAAAGGGAGCTGCAGGCAAAAGGAGAGGGAGAAGTAGGCTCCCAGCTGAGCAGAAAGTTCAACCTGGGGTTCCATCCCACGACCCTGGGATCACCACCTGAGTCGAAGGCAGATGCTTAAGTGACTGAGCCATCCAGATGCCCAAGGCTTTGTATTCTTCGCTTCTAAATATTGATGCTCCTTCATCTCTGGAGTTAGTAAATTGATGTTGAGAATTCATATCAAAGAATTGATAGTAGCTGTTAAACAGAAACATGTAATTTAGGGGAAAAAAAAGAACAGAAGGAAGAGAAAGGCCAAAAGTCAAAAGCACATTAATATAAAATTTAATTAGATAAAAAAGCTGATATTCCTGAAGGGGGCTAATAAAAGAGCTGCAAAGAGCTGATAGGATTAGGAAAATTGTCCACTCCTGGTCATTTCATAATTTTAAACTATTCCTTATTAATAAATATACTTAGTTCCAGAAACACAAGCACATAGGAACATTTCCACCAAGTTTCCTCTAACAGCATTTACAAATTAGACGTTCAAACAATGCAGTTCATTACATGTTGCATCTGTATCTTAAAGTTTAAACACTTTCTGTGACACATTTTCTAACAATTAAAATTAAAAAATATATATATATATACCTTATCCCTAAATGGAAAAAAAAAATATATATATATACATAGAAACCTTATTCCTAAATGAAACCTTTCTTTGTTTATTAGCTTAAATAGGTAAATTAGCAACAACAACAACAACAAACAGCTAATATTATAAAGGTAGGAACAATTTACCTTTTCATTTATTGCTATTTTCTAAAAATTCCTATTTTATTTTTTTCTCAAGTCTGTCATAATAATTTTCTAAATCTCCTGCCTTATTCAATTTTTTTCTTTTAGTGGAAATCTCTATTTCATATTTATTTTCTCTTCCTCCACTCTTTGCTCTAATAATTCAATGTATTATTAGATTTTCTGTTTTTCTCTTTATCCAGATATATCTTTTCTTTCTTTCTTTCTTTTTTAAATAATTTGATTTGCTGGCATTTTACATCAGTACATGCTTTCTTATGGATGTTAGAAATGTCTGTGGAACTACTAGAAGAATAAACTTTTTTACCTTTAAGAAGTTTACAGTCTAGAGTGCCTGGGTGGCTCAGTTGGTTAAGTGTCTTCCTTCAGCTTAGGTCATGATGCCAGGGTACTAGGATCCAGTCCTGCATCAGCTGCCTGCTCAGCAAGGAGTCTGGTTCTTCCTCTCCCTCTGCCCCTCCCTCTCTCTCTCTAATAAATAAATAAAATCTTTTAAAAAAAGACTTACTGAAATCTGAGACTGAATTACTAAATTCAGTCTTAATAGAAGACAGCTAAACAAAGCAATGATCACAACTGGAAAATTTAGCGAGATCATGATTTAACATTTTTGGTTGACACAGGACCTCTTTCAGTAACAACTTTCCCTAAATATCAATTTCTTTGTAAGGCAAAAAATTTTGACAAGAAATCCAGATCCTTCTGATCGTTTTCATATCAATTTAATGTGACATCCTCAGAGTATATAATCAAATATGTAATTATTCTATCTGTTGCCTTGTATATTGCCTGTATCTTTTTCAGACTCAAAGTTCCATTGAGGTAGAGTTTTTTTTTTTTAAAGCAGAGATTTTTAAAGTGTTTGATATATACAAGATGCTTAATAAGTTTTTAAAAAACCTATGTATTACAGAAGCCTTAAACAGGCTTTAAAAAAAGAAGGTGATATTAGTGGTCATATCAAACAATTTTCAGGTTTCAGTCATGTAAATAACTACATTTCTCAGAGACAGAGAAACATACAAATGATCTGGGTCCAGTAGGATAATGCTAGCATGTGTTGTAAATTCTTTTATATGACCTTATTCTTGCAAGAATTGGTTATGTGGCAGAAAAAAAGGTATCACTATCTTATACTTTATTATTTAAAGAGATTTATGGAAGTGTTAATTTCTTACACTACCCCTTTGTTTCAGTGGACCCAATTTCCGTGGTAATGGTGAGAGGAAAGTAGGCAATTTAGGCAGCAGCCAAAATCACCTACAAGGCACTATAAAATAAGGCTTGTTCTAGATCATGGGTCTATCCAAAGGGGAATGTTAAGGGGTGGAATGGATGATGGATGCATTGTGGACTTATAACTTTAAGATTAATACTGTTATGCCCCAATAATGGGTCTATGATTAAAGGAGCGAGACTGATGTAAAGCAAAGGTCAAGCAAAGCTTTATTTCATGCGAAGCATCAAGAATCTAACCGAACGTTTGGGGCCACACCTCTTATGAGAGAAGGCAACCCTTTGCTGTTTCACAGTCTAGCTTTTAAGGGCAAAGGCCATGCAGTCAGGCCTGGCCACGCACAGGTGACCAATGAGATTTTAACACACACAGGAAACTCCACAGTGAGGCTAGGTGACCAATTGAGGTTCAATTTACCCTAGTATAGACATTTGACCCAGCCTATTACACCTTGATTAGGATTAGTGCCAAAAAGGTTCCCAAAGAGCAGAGGAGTGGGGCATACTCATTAGTATCTAGGGAGACAATATGCAAACACCGCCCCCCCCCTCCGCTCATTGATGTCTCCACCTGGCCTGACCCACCCTTGTATATGGGCTTTGTTACCTGGAGCTGATTTCCAGGACTTGTTTTTAAGTGAATCCCCTGGGGGAAGGGGAGCAAGGACAGTTTAAGGGTTAACCTCAATGAAAGCCTCTTGCTAAAATATAAAAATATAAAATAGGTCCTTACATTACAACAACTCAGTAGGGAAAGTCCCAGTGTGGTGATAAAAGAAGTGAGGTAACTTGCATTGCACATTTTTTTTTAAAAAGTGTAAGTTGTATTATTCCGTGCCATGACATCATACTTTATCTTCATCTCTGTCTACTAGTTTAAAACTAGTTAAACAAATTCAACAATTTTTTAAAAAATATTTTATTCATTTATTTAAGAGCAAAAGCCAGAGAGAGAGAGAGAGAGAGCATGAGCAATATGGGGCTCGATCCCAGGACTCTTGAGATCCTGATCTGAACCAAAGGCAGACACTTAACTGACTAAGCAAATGAGACTCCCACAAACTCAACAATTTTATAAAATTTTTATTTGTTGGGGTGCCTGGCTGGAACAGTCAGTAAAATATATAAATCTTGATCTTGGAGTTGTACGTTTGAAATCCACCTTGGGTGTAGAGGTTTTATTTAAAAATAAAATCTTTAAAAAAATTTTTTTCATTTTTTTATTTAAGCCATTGTATGGCAGTGTTGATCACTATATTGTACACCTGAAACTAATATTAACCTTATTTTAACTAACTGGAATTTAAATAAAAACTTTAAAAATAAAATAAAAATAATAATCATAAAAATAAAAAAGAGGAAAAATTATTTGGCAGGAAATTTTCTTAATTGCATTATTATTTATTATTATCATAGTCTGTGTGTGTCGGTGGGAAGTGGCTGGTATTACAGTGAGTTCCATATCTGTGTTACACTGAGGTCCATGTCTGTAGTCAGTCTTTTTTTTCTTTTAGTTTATTTTCAGGGATCCAAAATTCATTGTTTATGCACCACACCCAGTGCTTCATGTAATAAATTCCCTCCTTAATACCCACCACTGGGCTCACCCAACCACCTGCCACCCTCCTCTTCAAAACCCTCAGTTTGTTTCTCAGAGTCCACAGTCTCTCATGGTTTGTCTCTCCCTCCGATTTCCCCCAGCACACTTCTCTCCATCTCCCAGTGTCCTCCACGTTATTCCTTATGTATTGAGTCTTATAAAAACTTTTATTTCTTTCCCTATTCTGCTTTGCATATGCTTACCTTAGATGTTAAAATGTTATAAACCTCTCCTGCCTGGTCCATTTTCTCTCTCTTCTCTCATGATTTCTCATGCTCTCCCTGCCAACCCCACATGCCTTACAATATCTGGATATGACTAATTTCTTCCTGAGCTACTTTATTCTACTCTGCCATATGGTTGCCCTTCCCTCTTCTGTACCATAACTTCTATCCCCTGCATTTGTGCTTTAACAATACCTAATTCTTTTCACTGCATCTGTATCTTTGAGGTCAATACTCAGTAGTGCAATCGCTGGGTCATAGGCTAGCTCTATTTTACTGGAAAGAAGGGCCATATGCACCCCAGTGTTCATAGCAGCAATGTCCACTATAGCCATTCTGTTGAAATAGCCAAGATCCCCTTCAACAGACAAACGGATAAAGAAGATGTGATCTATGGATACAATGGAATATCACTCAGCCATCAGAAAGGATGAATACCCAACTTTTGCATCAACATGGATGGGAATGTAGGAGATTATGTTAAGTGAAATAAGTCAAGCAGTGAAAGTCAATCATCATATGGTTTCACTTATTTGTGGAACCTAAGGAATAGCATGGAGGACATTAGGAGAAGGAAAGGAAAAATGAAGTGGGGGGATTGGAAGGGGAAATGAAACATGAAAAACTATGGACTCCAAGAAACAAACTGAGGGTTTTAAAGATGAGAAGGATGTGGGGATGGGTGAGACTGGTGATGGGTATTAAGGAGTGCACATATTGCATGGGGCATTGGGTGTTTTACACAAACAATGAATCATGGAACACTACGTCAAAAACTAATGATGTATTGTATGGTAACTAACATAACATAATTAAAAAGAAAAGGAGGGGGACAATACCTAACACTCAATCTTTGCTAGTTTCTTGTTTACCTCCTTTTAAGAGTAAGCTCATTAGTGTTTTTTGTTTGTTTGTTTGTTTTTGTCTCAACTAAAAGAAGAAAAATAATACACATTATTTTGAAAACTTTTTGAACAGTGTACAAACGTTAGTCAAGTCCACAATGTCTCATCTCTTCTTCCTCCTAACATGGCTAAGATGAAAAACCCTTTATCTGGGAAAAGATCATTCTCCTGCCACCTTGTGTAAGATTTTGGCTTTAGCTTAGATTATCCTTTCTTTCCTTTTCTGAAAATAAGTTGAAAATATTAATAGCCTCAGTTTCTTCTTCCAAAATATGACTGCTTCTTTACCAAGTGCAAAAGCAACCCATTTTGACCATAGTAAACAGCTTGGACCTACTTTTTTTGGCTCACTGTTTTAGTGAGACAAGTGGAGTGAAGATGACACACCATTTCCAAATGTATTAATAATTGGTAGACCATACTTCTAAATTGAAGATTTGTTGCCATTAAACTATGACCAGACTCGCTATAATTACAGAGGTAAATTCTTTATATTTACTATATTTGAAATTACCATATAATACCAAAATAAAATTATGATTATGTGAAGAGTCTGTAATATTAAGAAGATGACTTTGAAATGATTGCTTATCTAAATGAAATTTCCCATTTTATAATCTTGTATAAGCTTCCGTTGTCATTTCCTATTTAAAATCTATTAGAAGGCACTCTTATTTTCCCTTAAGTGGGAAGTCAAATGTGGAACAAATTCATCCCAAAGGAACTGATTCTATATTCCACTGAAGACCAGGTGGCTTCCATGTGGCATTTTGCCTCTTGCATATTGTTCATCTCCTACAACAAATGGGGGTATGCTCTTTAGTAAACTAATTCAACTCAATTAGAGACATTGTCTTCAAGGGATAACATCATAGAGACTAGAATCAGAATCATACTTTTGGGAAAATTGGGCCCAGGATTTTTGTTTTGTTTTGTTTTAAGATTTTATTTATTTATTTGACAGGCAGAGACCACAAGTAGGCAAAGAGGCAGGGGGGGGGGAAGCAGGCTCCCTGCTGAACAGAGAGCCTGACGCAGAGCTTGATCCCAGGATCCTGAGATCATGGCCTGAGCCGAAGGCAGAGGCTTAACCCACTGAGCTACCCAGGGGCCCCTGGGCCCAGGTTTTGATGGCTTCTTTCATCAATCTTATAAAACCTATTTGAACTCTACTGGATGCCAGAACTGCTTAAAAATATTTGGTCCCTTGTAATTTTAACCTTCCAGTATTCAATGCACCTGATCCATGTAATATCCTATAGTATTTTTGTCAAATGAAGACTCTCAAAGTGTGTTTCTTGGGAGACACTTTTCAATTGGTTGCTTACATTTCTGCATTTATTATTTGTTCTAGGCCATCCTTTGAAGATGGTTGTATTGAATAGACTTGGAAGACAGAAATAGTATCCTTTTTTTTAACTTAACCTGTTGTGTTTGCAAATATTATCTGCCTCTGTTTTGATTCTTCTTGTGGGAACTGAGGCTCAGAACTGATATATAACTCCCACCCCTACACACACACACACACACACACACACACACACACACAAATACACACACACACACAAATACTGTTAATATTCTGGCTACCTCTATTGCTGTGAATAATAAACTATATTATTTCTGAACCATGAGTCTGCGTCTTCTATCAACACCCAAGAAACTACGGCAGACTCATACACCAGCTTTCAAATAAGGGAAAATAATCTCAGATGCTTTATATTTTTTGATAGTGTTACCTACTTCTGAACATATGACTGAACACATATAAAGCTGGAGCCCTTTCCATTTAGAGCTTCTTCTGTGGAAGAACTATGCATTCACTAGTAAACAAAAGTAGATTCATCTTTTTTTTTTTTTCCTCCTGACACCATTTCCTCTCTCACACTGTTGCTCAAATTGGATGGAGTCTAAGGTCCTTTGAGGAAATTTTTGTTTAATGACTCAAAATAAAATAGGAAGAGTCTAAAGTGCTAAAAATACTTCTAGATAAAAGGTATAAGATAATGCCAGAAAGGATAGTAATTTTATCTAACAACTGCCTGTTCACCCCTTATTTGTTCATTAACTAATCTCCAAATTCCTGACTAAATCCCTTTTGTAAGCCAGAATGTGAGCTAAAAACTGGGATTTTAAAAATTTTTCATTTGAAATCCAGTTAGTTAACATATATGGTTGTATTAGTTTCATGTGTACAATATAACATATAGCACTCAGTGCTCATCATGACAAGTGCTCTAATTAACCCCCATCACTTATTTAATCCATCACTCCTTTCAGATCCTGTCAAGTAACCATCAGTTTGTTCTCTGTAATGAAATGTCTGTTTCTTGCTTTGTTTCTCTTTCTGTCTTATTATTTCCCCTTTGCTTGTTTGTTTTGTTTCTTTTATTCCATATATGAGTAAAGGTATTTGTCTTTCTCTGACTGACTTATTTCACTTTTAGCATTATACTGTCTAGTTCCAACCATGTTATTGCAAATGGCAAGATTTCAGTCTTTTTTATGGCAGAATAATATTCCATTGTATATACATACCACTTATTCTTTATTTATTCATCAATTGATGGATACTTGGGCGCTTTCCATATCTTAGCTTTATAAATAATGCTGCTATAAACATAGGGGTGCTAGAATCCCTTTGAATAAGTTTTCTTATATTCATTGGGTAAATACACACCAACAGGATTGTTGGATCACAAAGGACTTCTATTTTTATTTTTATTTTTAAATTTTATGGAAATTCCATACTGTTTTCAAATATGGCTGTATCAGTTTGCATCACCACCAACAGTTCACAATTGTTACTTTTTTTTTTAAGATTTTATTCATTTGACAGAGAGAGATCACAAGTAGAGAGAGAGAGAGGAGGGAGCAGGCTCCATGCCTGGCAGAGAGCCCGATGTGGGACTTGATCCCAGGACCCTGAGATCATGACCTGAGCTGAAGGCAGAGGCTTAACCCACTGAGCCACCCAGGCAGCCCCCACAAGTGTTACTTTTTCACATCCTCTCCAACACCTTTTGTTTCTTGTAGTGTTGATTTTAGCCATTCTGACAGGTGTGAGGTGGTATCTCTTTCTAGTTTTGCTTTGCAATTTCCTGATGATACATGATGATGGACATCTTTTCATGTATCTACTGAACATTTGAATGTGTGCTTTGGGGAAACACTTGTTCATGTCTTCTATCCATGGTTTTATTGGATTATTTGTTTTTGGATGTTGACTAAAAACTGGATATTAAGTAACACACAAGACAGGTTTCTTGAGCTTAAATTTTATTTGCATGAGTATCATTAACAGGAAAAAATATGCATATGTGTATGTACAAGTGTGTTTATGTATACATCTATCTATCTATCCTCTATCCCATGTCTTCTAATTGTGGTAAATCCTGTAAGGTGGGGAATGGGATAGTCTGAAGAAATATGCTTCTGGATATGCTGGGTAAGCAAATTTAATTGCACTCAGATGCATTGGATATAAGTGAATCACTCAAATGAGTTATTTAATATTATATAGAAACAAATTAAAAGTTTATGTAGTTGAAAATAATAGGTAGTTAAAATAATTTTTTTGTTTGTTGTTTTTGTGTCTTTTTTTGTTTATATATACTATGGTGTGAATGTTTATGTCTCCCAAAATCATATTATGGAATCTAACTCTGGAAGTGATAGTATTAAAACTTAGGGGCCTTTGGGAGGTGATTAGGTCATAAGTGGGATTACAGTCCTTTTAAAGGAGACCCCAGAGAGTTCTCTTGATTCATTCATCATGTACGTTTACAGTGAGAAGATAGCCATCTATGAGGAAGTGGGCTCTCCCTGGATCTGCCCATTCCTTAATCTTGAACTTCTCCGTTCTAGAACTGTGAGAAATAAATTCCTGTTCTTTATAAGCTATTAAGTCTATATCATGTCCGTTATAGCAGCCTGCATGCAGAAGGACACTATGACCTAAAATGAGAGCAATAAATATAAAGTTTCAGTAAAGTCAGTTGGTACAATGTTTTTTTTTTTTTTTTTTACTTAGAGAAGACATGCTGCTTCATGTTAAACCTTGATATTGTATGTTTCTTGAAGGGCCACTTCTTACTCCTTTGTGTGTTTTCCACAAAGTCCAGGATGATGCCTTACATAAAGGTAATATTTTATAAATACTGTTGGAAATATATACTTCTCTAAAATCTTATTTTGCCTACAGATTACTTGGATCCACTTTGCCTTGTGTAGAATATTTGAAATATATTAAGTACAGAATGTCTCTCTAAATAACATTTAGAATCATCATTAGTTTATGACTCCTGACTCATTTGTTTATGCAGTGATACTTACTTCAAGAACACTGAAATTTGTAATATAATTTTGAATTAATCACCAAGCTAGTTTATTTTAACTTATGAAAAAATAATTTCTCATGTTGGTTTAATTCTGCTCTTATGTTATGGTCATGACATTTTCATTAAAATAAAGTAGAAAATAGAAGTAAATAATTAATGAAAAATAAAAAATAATAAATAAAAAATAAAAGCAAATCTCTTGTGAAATGTTAAACTTTTCTTACTTATTTTGTTTTGCTTTTCCTCTACCATGCTGGCAAAGCTGTATGTTGCAGATAAGTATAATTTTCTAGGTGGTAGGTTTGTTACTTTTACTAAAATTTTCAAAATATAAAGAGTTGAATAGTCATGGATTGTTTATTAAACTCCTTATCTACACATATAAAAATAAAACAATGATGGTGACCTGGGTATTTCTAAAATTGTATTCTGTTTTTCCATATTATGGTTTACAATGTAATTAATAAAGATTCTGCATATATTAACATCCATCCCCTTCTATCTCATCTGTATGTCCATACAGAGCATGTATGATTTCTATTCATTTCTATGTTGTGGTGAAGAGATTGTCTGAAGTAGCCTATATTTATGCAGGTAGATCTTAAGCTACGGTGCTCTTGTTTATTTGCTTGTTCGTGATCAGTATGTCTGAAAGATGATAACTATTGCATCAGGTGTGACGATTAAAAAATATTATTGGTGCCTGATACACTGTGATGAAATAGGTAAGTCAATTCATAATTTGTTAATTAAATTAGAAAAGAAATTCCTTTGGATTTGTTCTTTATTAAAGTTTTTTTTTAACGAATTCCTTGGGATGTTTTTTGTGTAATATATATCACATGCCTCAACCTTTAAATTTGAATGTAGAAAAGAGTTATCAGAATGAGCCTAGAAAATATTGTTATGGGGGCGCCTGGGTGGCTCAGTGGGTTAAGCCGCTGCCTTTGGCTCAGGTCATAATCTCAGAGTCCTGGGATCGAGTCCCACATTGGGCTCTCTGCTCAGCAGGGTGCCTGCTTCCTCCTCTCTTTCTGCCTGCCTCTCTGCCTACTTGTGATCTCTCTCTGTCAAATAAATAAATAAAATCTTAAAAAAAAAGAAAACATTGTTTTGAAATATTTTTGTTCTGTTATATTATGTTAACTTAGGAAATAATGGTAGTTATTTTTATTAACATTTCCTACTTTCCACATGCCCTTACAGATGAGATATCATGTTTTTCCTACTCTTTTTATCGTGGTTGTTATATTCTTCATGATCAATAACAATCAATAAAAATTCATAACATTAATTTTCTTTGGGAAAGTGATATTTTAGCAAGAATTCATGACCAAAAATTTTAGCTGTTGTTCTTCCAGGAGATGAGACTATCAATGTTCCCGAAATTTCAAGAAATAGAACTTATTAATTGTGTTGGTTGATGTTTATTGTCTCTGAACTTAGAGGTGCATAATTCAATTTAAAATTTATTTTGGGGGCGCCTGGGTGGCTCAGTGGGTTAAAGCCTCTGCCTTTGGCTCAGGTCATGATCCCAGGGTCCTGGGATCGAGCCCCGCATCGGGCTCTCTGCCTAGCAGGGAGCCTGCTTCCTCTTCCCTCTCTCTCTGCCTGCCTCTCTGCCTACTTGTGATCTCTATCTGTCAAATAAAATAAATAAAATCTTAAAAAAACCGGAGTGGACATTATGGGGGTGCTTATCTGAAATTGAGGGACATTATAAAAAAATAAAAAATAAAATTTATTTTGAATTGAAAACAAGATCTTACTGAAGTTTAGGCATCCCACTTTATATCAGGCCTCCAGTACATTCTAATTTATTTATAGAAAATATCATAAACATGAATGACACTTTTCCTATTGCATTTATATGAAACTGCAATGACTCAAAGATGTCAGATTTGAAAAGCACTACCTTTCTATAATTTCTGTTTCCTAGGAGGAATGGATATACCATTTTAGCTCAATTATCCAACAGTATTCAAAACCACCATGAATTTTAAAACATAGTTATTACACCCTAAAAATCAAGTATGAAAATGTATAAACAACCAAATCTCTATCTGTAAATGAAATACTCCCACACAGACGGGTTTTAAAACTTTCTAACTTAAGGAATTTGATAGCACAGACTCAGGGTAGTAGTTTCAGTGCCTACAGTATACTTTCAGGGAGAGAGTAATGTAAGCTCTGAGTCACTTTCTGCCCAGAGATGACCTAATAGTGGTTCTGGCATTGTTTGTTTGTTTTTGAAAATACGTTCCTGGGCGTCATTCAGAAAATGCAGAGTTTGGCATCTATATAAATTAAGGATGATCTTTTTGAACTTTTGTCTTTCATTACATCAAATTACCATAATTGGACAGAAATTCCACTAAATTAAGCATTGTTAGGAAATGTGTAAATTGGAGCTACTCAAATTAGTTGCTCTTTGAACTATGTGCTGTTGGTTCAGGATTAGATAAGGATTTTGAAGGCAAACCTAAATCATTGCTTCCTTTTTTGAGAGATTCTCAGCATATTTTCTTAAAATTAGCTGAAATAAACAATGTGTTTAGTCGCAAAGTGATTTGCATTTTTGCACAAACTCCCTATCTCCTTGAGAATTATAACAGATATTTCATGAAACATCATTGATCTTTACTTTGTTACACTGCTGTAAAGTACATTCAGAGTTGCCAGTTAAAGGTGTTAGTGTTGAGATGAAATGTCATGCATTTTTCTTCACTTCCATGCAAATGAACACAGTAATTTATTAAGACACAATGAAGAAAAAAAAATTGACAATGAGTTCCAGATTTTAAAAATCACTTGCCATTCAATCCAAATTGTGAGTTTGATCGGTTACCGAACACTTTATAATGCACCCCCGGTAATTTTACAGAGATTACTTTTTTCTTACCAATTCTTGATTATTCTGTCTTGCAATGCAGAGAAAGCTAACTAATTTAAAATAAACTTCCGTTAATTTTGATTGTTATAAACTTAAAATTGACTAATTTCCATATACAGAGTTTAAAATGTTCACAATTTACATTAAATATATATTCTGTGTATACCTTGGAAAAATTATACTGAAAATTGAAATTAAAATGATGTTGTATATAGCTGCAAGAAGCCGCCTGTCCCATTTCATCTTACTATATAAGTTGTGTCAGGTAATTTATAAAATCCCTGCTGCATAACAAATCTATTTTTTGTTGGAATGGGTAGTAATGTTTCTTCTTATTTCGAAATAAGAGTTGGTCTATGAGTGCCTCTGCAACTGTATTTTTCCTAAGTGGCTTCATGGTCTTGAACTGAGAAAGTTCAGAGCATTAAACATCAAAGTAATATATTTTGACATAATTAGACATCAAGGAAATGCAATTAAAATGACACTGAGATATCACTACACACTTACCAGAATGGCTGAAATAAAATATAATGACAAGCCCAAAAGAAAAAAATATACCATTTGATGATACACAATGGCAAGTTGTACCATAACTTAACCATCTCTGACTAGTGTAGTGTTAAATTTGTTTTTCTAAGCCATGTTTTGGGTCACTTACCACTTTTCAAGAATATAAAGTGCTATCATTTTACTTAAAACTGTGAAATTTGGTCAGATTTAAATTTCAATTTATGTTAAAACATTCTGTAAACTGTGTTAGACTTTGACATTTGTTCCCTCAGTTCAGTGAATAACACTATATCATATTCTGAAAAATACGCTAATTTTTTATTATTTTGAAAAATATCCCTTTTTCCTCTTATGGTAATTATGAATATGAATTAATAGTAGAATTTGATATGGTCCAGTATGACCATAAATACTTTATTGTATATTATCAAATTTAATAATGAATATAATGTACTTCTTTGGACAATTTTTAAAGACCAGTCTACTCTTAAAACAAAAAAAATGGAGATGCACTTCTTTAGTTCACACAAATTTCATTTTATTATATATGACCTCAGATAAATTTCAACAAATCATAATTTATTAAAATCATGTCTACTTAAAAATCTCATAGAAGAGTTAAACCATCAAAAATAAAAATAAACACACACAACACACACACATCACCCATGTATTGGCAAATCACAATTGCTGTAACAATACATTAGGCATTCCACAGTTAAGGGCTATCAAAATTTCCATCAGTGACAAAAAGATTTGTATCCAAATGGACTGATTTTCCAGAATCCAAGAAAAAGTCTCCTAGGATTTATTTAAAGATAAATATTTGAACAAATACTTCTTAAATTTAGGAAATTCAGAACATACGATTAAAGAATATTTGCAGTGCAGACTATATTCAATCCTTCCTTCAAAATGTGCCTTTGAGTACATAATTCTGTTTTCTCGATCTAAATTGAGCTGTCTTCCAAGGAAGTTTTCCAAAATGTGTGTCTCTGTGTGATAAATGTTCTAAGACCTAACATGCTTCATTGTATTTTTACTGTGCTCTCAAATTTAATCAATAATTTGGATTGATGTATAATACCTAGTTTCAAATATCTTTTCCATCTATAAAAACTCCCAGCTGTCTCTTTATATGCTATTACTATTGAGAATTGTGCTGTCAGTATTATTCTTGTACATTTTAGGTGATCTGTTCTTCTCTTGGGCATCATTTATGCTCTTCTCTGTTTTTGATATTCTTAAAACTCACCATAATGTATACGAGTGGTTTTTAGTGTGTGTAGTATTTGTTTTGTTTTGTTTCTGATATCTCATGTTTGGCATCATTTTAAGTCTGGTATCTTTTATCTTTCTTTAATTCTCCAAAATTTATCTCAGTACTTATTTAAATATTTTCTTTATTTTTTTTTTCTCTTCTGCTGTATTTGGGCAGAAGTCATTAATTTGTTTGTTTTTCCCAACTCATTTATTCATTTTACAGCTATATTCATCTTAGTCTCCATTTATTGTATTCTTTATTTCAACAATTTTCACTTAATTTATATTCACAGTATAGTATCTTTCTTTTCCTTGTATATGTATATCATTATTTTATCATATACTTTTAAGCTATTTTTAAAAATATTTTATTTATTTATTTGACAGTGAGAGATCACAAGTAGGCAGAGAGGTGGGCAGAGAGAGAGGAAGAGAAGCAGGCTACCTGCTGAGCAGAAAGCCCGATGTGGGGCTTGATCCCAGGACCCTGAGATCATGACCTGAACGGAAGGCAGCGGCTTAACCCACTGAGCCACCCAGGCGCTCCTTTTAAGCTATTTTTTAAAAGTACAGTCATTCTTTTTTTTTTTTAAGATTTTATTTATTTATTTATTTGACAGAGAGAGATCACAAGTAGACAGAGGGCAGGCAGAGAGAGAGAGAGGGAAGCAGACTCCCTGCTGAGCAGAGAGCCTGATGCAGGACTTGATCCCAGGACCCTGAGATTATGACCTGAGCTGAAGGCAGTGGCTTAATCCACTGTGCCACCTAGGCGCCCCTAAGCTATTTTTTTAATTCCTGTTCCAATAACACTTGGATTGGCATATAAAGTTAACCACATCATATTTTTTAGGTAAGTAATTGTACTTTTTATGTGCATAGTTATTTTGGTCCATGAGTTCAGCTCTTCTTAGGATCATCAAATCTCTGTAAAGTCTGGGTATGCTAGGATTTTCTAAGCAACAATAAAATACATTGAAACCTGGTAGCTTAATTATAATAATGTTTTCTTTCTCAATCATTCATAATAGTATTCCATTCTGAGTAGCTTCCTTCTATTTTGCAGCTTTAGTGTTTGGAAAAACTTGAAATGTGATATTACTGTGATAATGTGAATTAGTCAGGGTTTTTCAGAGAATCGGGAAGAGAAAAAAAGGAAGATATTCTCCAGGGCCAACTCTAGAAGTGACTATTAAAACATCTGTCCAAATTCAATTGAACAAAACTCAGAAATGCCATCTCCAGTGAAATACAAAAAAGATTATATATAGTTCTGGGCACACACATCTCATTTGACCCAATGATGTATATCAATGAAAGACTGAAGGCCAATCACCACTCCATGGGAGAATTTAAAAATAAATTTACTAATGAGGCCAAGAATTCAGAATCACCAATACTTCAGAACTAATAATAACTGCCTTCACTTGATTTTATTCTATAAGATAAATCCTATGATCAAGTTTCAATTTTAAATTCTTACAATTTTAAATTCTTAAATCCTTATGAAGAAGCATCATTTGGAGGGAGCAGTTTTCATAATTTATCATCCATCAGCTTTTTTTTAAAGATTTTATTTATTTATTGGACACAGAGAGAGAGAAAGAGAGAGAGAGAGAGATCACAAGTAAGCAGAGAGGCAGGCAAGCAGGGAGGGAAGCAGGCTTCCTTTTGAGCAGTGCCCGATGTGGGGCTGGATCCCAGGACCCAGAGACCATGACTTGAGATGAAGGCAGAGGCTTAACCCACCACCCACGTGATGAGAGAGCCACTCAGGTGCCCCTCATCCATCAGTCTTAATTGATTGGAGGAAAATGTGTGGAGGAATAATGCCTTAGGGAGCTAATCTCTCTAAAGAATTTTCAAGTCTTTACCCCTTGAAGGTTTTTGTAAAGTTCTGATAGCCTCTAAACATCTAGTGGATTTCTACAGTGACAGGCCTGTTAAAACCTGTCTTCAAACCAGGAATAGAGCTTGAAACATACCAGTCAAGGGCAACTTTGAGTCTTTTAAGGAATTTATCATCATTTCTTTCTTTTTGGTTAATATCTGAAATAGTTCCATATTACACTGGCATAATTTCTCCAGAGCTGACTTTGAAGGAGGCATTCAGTTCCAGCTAGTTCCATATTTTGGCAAGAACTATACTTCTATATTAAAAAAAAAACATATTTTAGGGCACCTGGGTGGCTCAGTGGGTTAAAATCTCTTCCTTCGGCTCAGGTCATGATTCCAGGTTCCTGGGATTGAGTCCTACAGTGGGCTCTCTTCTCAGCTGGGAGCATGCTTCCATTCCTCTCTCTCTGGCTGCCTCTCTGCCTTCCTATGATCTCTGTCAAGTAAATAAATAAAATTTTTAAAAAAACATATTTTATACCAGTTATCCATGTTTATTAACTAAGATATCACAATACAAATAATACAAACAGTTGCTCTTTATTAATACCTTCAACCAAGATCAAAAAATATGTCATATTTTCTCCAAAAATTTTATATCCTCTGATAGGTCAGATATATATATAAATTACTTATAAAGTTTTAAAAATATCAGCAAATATTTTCATTTAAATGCAAATTTGAAAAAAAATCTACTTTTCCAAACACGACTTTTTATCCTATTTATTTTGAATTTTGTCAACAACTGATAAAATGTTTAGCGAGACTATAAATGTTAGATCGAAAAAAATGATTAATAGATGTAGGTTCAAATTATTATGTTCCATTAAAAATGATTTAGTCTTTGATGAACATCTGTTTGGTAATATGTTGTATCCAGATATAGTAAATTAAAGACATATATAAAATTATAGGGAAATGACATCTTCCGTTCCATTATGAGTAGAGCTTTTAAAATGCTATTTGTCACAACCTGTCATCTTGTCATTATGTAGCATTATGTAGCAATTAAAAAATGTATACTCTTCACTTAGAAGTCTTTTAGAAATCTAAAATATGACTTTCTATGGTTTGTGTCTCCATATTGCTTTATTGCCAGTTAAAAAAAATCCACATGCTTTGATTCAAAGGTAATAAATTCCTCTTATTTGGAAAAAGGATGTTTATTTTTGTTCTCTCACCCTTAGCAGGTGGTTTCATTTTAGCACACTTCAGAGTTATAATTTCATGCTTATTAAAAATATTTATTTTGATCTACATAGATGAATGAAACTTTTATTTTATTAAATTATTTGCCAAAAAATCTGTGAGTTTTTAAAATGTATTTCCTTTGAAGGGTTATTTTAGAGCATTCAAAGAGGATCTAAGAGTGTGGTATTATGCAGTTTTTAAGTAGGTATGAAATGGTTAATTATAGGATTGTTTCTTTAGGCTTATGTATATTGTCCATTATATGCTATAAAATATTTTGAAAGTAAATTTAAAGTATGTTTTATGTAGTTTATTTTTTGGAAAAAAATATTGAAATGACTTATGAAATTCAGTATACTCTCAACATTGATTAATTTTGAAATTTACCAGTTGTCTACTGAACTATTATATGGCAGATATTACTTCAGACTACACTGGTAAATGAAATACTTGGCTTTGGAGAACTTTTATTTTAATGGGTGAGACAATTCAAAGCTATAAACCTTAATAAAAATGGCATAGTGCATTCAAAAAGGAAGAGTACAATGGGGAAAAAGAAAAATTCGATCAGGGTGAGAAAAATCAAGGTTGCTAGGCAGGGGATGGGGAGTTAAATCTTTTAATAGAAAGATCAGGGTAGTTACAATGAAGGTGACAATTGAACAAATGTATGGGAAGGTGATGAATTTGCGCAGAACTATCAGCAATAAGGTCACTCCAGACAAAGGAATTGGCTATCTTGAAGTCCATAAGGTTGGATCATGCCTGGCATATCTGAGGAATAGCAAGGAGGCCACTGTGAGTGACTGAAGAGTAGCAGGGAAAGAGGTCACAGAGGTTAAATGAGTGGCTAGATCATGTAAAAGCTTCGAAGTCATTGTAAAACTCTGGCTTTTATATTTGGAAACTTACTGTGTGATAGAATTTTTGCTAATAACTGAGAGTTCAAATGTCCATAAAATTTCAAGGATTCTTATTCTAGTAAGACAGAATAAAGAGAAAGAGTTGATATTTTCACATGGTGTAAGAAATGCTCGGAGATCCAAGTGTAGGAAGCTATGGGAGCACAGAAGAAGGCACTAAAATCACACCATATATTTGATGACTGTGACTATATATAAATTTGTATTTTCTAGATTTTTTGTAGTCATGGAATCACACAGTATATACTATTCATGGCCTGGATTTTCTTTTCTCGGCATCATTACTTTGAGAATATCCAATTGTCTTTGCTCTATTGATGGACATTGATGAACATTTCCACTGTTTTCAATTCTTAAAAATAAAGCTGCTATGAAATTCACATACAAGTCCTTGTATGAACATAGGGATTGTTTCTCTTGGTGAAATGCCTAGAATAAAATGGCTATTTGTGTAACTGCAACATATTTTTCATTTAAAAAAATTTTGAAACTATTTTCCAAAGTGGTTGTATCATGATATATGCCAACAACAGTTTAGATTTTTTGTTTCTTCTCAATCTAGCTCAGACCAAGTACAATTAGGCTTTATAATTTTAGCCATTCTAATAGATATGTAAGCATGTCTCATTATGATTTTAATTTTTATTTCTTTAATGTTTAAATGTTGAGAAATTGGCCATGTGCTTATAAGCCATCCATATACTTTTGGTGACATGTCTCTTCCATTATTTCCTTCACATGTAAAATTGGATACTCTGTTTGGTTATTAGTAAGGTTTTTTATTTTTATTCATTTTTAAATAATCAGAGTAGATGTCCATTATCAGATATTTAATTTGCAAATCCCTTCTCCATCTTTACGGATTCTCAATGGAGCTTTGATAGCTGTGTCTTTCAAGAAATATGCTACTTCTTTCCTGGTACACGGAGGTATGACTAGAACATTATCAATGTTGACCTTTGCAAAGAAAATCATGGCTTAAGATATATGTAGTCTGCAGTTGTTGGGAGTGTTCACCATCCTTGCCTCTAACTCATCTCTCACTGCCCACACATTCAGGTATAGGGGAATATTGATTGACAAAATATTAATTGCCAAATAACACTAGTTAGAGAATAAGAAAAATGCAGGCACCTGATTATATAATATTCCTTAAATAAAATATGTTTTTATAAGTGCTATTGGAAGTAAATTCCTCAATACTTTAATCACACAGAATGATGGAATCCTAGATTTTTTTTCCTTGTATTTACTAAGAAAATGATCATGCCTCAAGTATATTAAAATGGAATAGGGAAAATTAAAAATTGCTTTAAGTCAATTTGCGTGTGTTGTGCGTATGTGAGAGAGAAAGTGAGAGAGAAAGAGAAAGAGAGAAAAAGAGAAAGGGAAAGACAGAGAGGTGGCTGCAGTGAATTGATGAGTTGCAGGATAGATTTTAAAGTTTTTTCTTTTGCTTTCTACATTTCCTTTTCCTTAGGTTCAAGAGAACAATCAGTAATATCTCAGATGCCTGCTGGTAACATCAGCAGAAAGAGTTAGAGGTTCCTAGAAAATTAAAGAAGAGATATAGTTTTCCTGACATAAGAAAAGTCATTTTTTGTCCCCAGCTATTTTCAATGATCTATACCCCACCTGTGTACTTGCCCCAGCACACTTCTTCCAAAAATTCCTGGGAGGTTCTTACAAAGAAATGCAAAAACCTCACTCCTAAGGATTTTGAGGGAACAAGGCAATGGGAAAACTAACAGTCACCACCAGACCAGGAAATAGCCTAAGCTATTGAGACAATAAATCAGTGGTAAAACTCCTAGTGCTATTTCAAAAGCAATCAAGGCCTTTCATTCCTTGTCCCAGAAAATGAGCCCAAGACCCCATCTAGTTTCTATCTGCTCTTGAAGCCTGCAGAGTTCCTTTCCCTTGTCCAACAGTTACCTCTGCTTTATTCTAACATTGAAGTTTCTGCCCTCGGTGGAATACAAGCTTCATTCAGGTGAACATGCAATACATATTGCACAAATACATATGTGGATGTGCATGCATCCACAACCTTATGACCAACCATACACGGGATAATAAAACTCTCCCTTCTGAGTATTCATCTTAAATACTAAATAAAAATCTCTCTCCTGTTCAAACAGTCAAGGCTTTGGAACTTATTCCCTGTGAACTCCTTGTATGTTGTAAACAAAGATTCCTTTGTTTGATAACTCCACCTGTTTCTGTGATTCACCAAAGACTGACCTCAGTTAGTTCAGTTACTGTAATGTAATATCAAGCATATCTAGTTAGTTGATCATTTTGTTCAAGTCTTACATATCTTACCAATATGATGACCATTTGTCTATGTAATCTTAAAATAAGGGTGTTGAAATTATTTTCCATTTGTCGTCCAAGGTAGAAGTTATGATTTTTGTTCTTAGTTTTTCCCTATATATCCCCAAATCTGTTGTTACGTATTAAAATTCAAGAATTATTATACTCCCAGGGCGCCTGGGTGGCTCAGTGGGTTAGGCCGCTGCCTTAGGCTCAGGTCATGATCTCAGGGTCCTGGGATCGAGTCCCGAATCGGGCTCTCTGCTCAGCAGGGAGCCTGCTTCCTCCTCTCTCTGTCTCTGCCTGCCTCTCTGCCTACTTGTGATCTCTCTCTGTCAAATAAATAAATAAAATCTTAAAAAAAAAAGAATTATTATACTCCCTGATGAATTCATCCTTTTACTCTTCTGTAATTTTGACTTGATCTTTATGTCTGATAATGAAATTTGCTTTAAAATCACTTTTCATTATCTTGATATAACCACCAAAGTTATAGTGTGATTAGAGTTAATATAGCATATTTTTTCTTTTACTTTTTAAAGCACTTCTATATTGAATCCTGACAAAGAAACAAAACAGCTTTTTAACTCTGGAAGCATCTTTCTAAATTATCCTTTTTTTTTTTTTTAATGAAGCAGTAGCAATTTTTGTTAAGGGACCTAAACTGAAAGTAGGTTTAGAAATTTATTTATTTTTTTATTTATTTAGTAAAAGATTTTATTTTATTTATTGACAGCAAGAGAGAGAGAGAGAGAGAGAAGAAGCACACAAACAGGGGGAATCATGTGCAAAGGGAGAGGAAGAAGCAAGCTCCTTGGGGTGCAAGTAGTCCCATGCAGGGCTGGATCCCTGTACACTGGAATCATGACCTCAGCCAAAGGCAAACATCTGCTTAAACAACTAAGTCATCCAGGCACCCCTAGAAAATTAAAAAAAAAAAGGCCTTTTAAAACATTTTGTTTCTTTCTTGTTTTTTTTTAAAATATTTTATTTATTTGACAGACAGAGAGACAGGAAGAGGAACTATAAGCAGGGCAGAGGGAAAAGGAGAAGCAGGTTTCCCACTGTGCAGAGAGCCTGATGTGGGGCTTCATCCCAGGACCCTGGGATCATGACCTGAAAAGAAGGGACACTTCTTGGAGGAAGCCACCCAGACACCTCTTTTCTTTGTTTTTAATATATGGCAACTGATGCTTCCCAGCCACGAGGAGCATATTACCCATTGATTAAATCTTTGATAACAACCTATTTAAAAAGGTGTGTAAATATATACTTACTCAGATTTATACACTTTGTGTTTTCTTCATAGTTTGGGGCTGGACCCCATGGTCACAACACTGCTTCCAGTCTTTGCCTTCCCATCTTTTGATACCAGGTATTTGGTCAGCAAAGCAAATTAGTATCAAAATTGATAAGCCCTTGGCACCATATCTCTGGAGCAGGGCTTGCTCTTAGCCAAGGCCCAGAGCAGTTGACCTCCCCTCACTAGTGCTATAGCCCCAAGGACTAGGTCCCTGCCACCAGAACTCAGTCTTACATGTTATGCTAAGCAGACAAAACCAAACCAGGAAAGCTCCGACAGCTTTCACTGGCATGCCTCATCTCCAACTCTCTCGACGTCTAGGCAGTACCAGATGACAGGGAGGGGTCTTGGTCCAACATATGGGAGGGAAGGAAGTAGCCACGAGCAAGTACCTGCCTCTCTGTTCCTTTCTTTCATGAGCAGGTTGTAAGGAGGAGGAAGAGGAAGGGGAAGAGAGGTGAACTTCAAGGGGTGAAGGCCTCAGGTAGGCAGCTGGCTCCTGCCAGTAGGAAAGGGACAAAGGAGAAGGCAGTGAGTCTTGCAGGGAGGGTGGGGGGTAAGGGTTACAGCTTATGACGGAATCTGGACAGGAGTAATAGGGATACTAGTCATTTGAGTCCACCATTGGCAAGCTGGGCTGGGTGTCAGGGCAGATAGGCCTCCCTGGGCAACGGCACATGAGAGAAGGTGGAATTCTTCTCTGAGGAGCAGGTGAAGCTTTGGGTGTTGGGAAAGCATAGACAGTATTGTTCCAGGGCCAAGGACAGGTCCGGGTACTCCTGGTTGGAGGTCAAGGCCACAGTATGATCCAGGTCTTCTACCAGCAGCTTGAAGGTACCACATGCCAGCCACCCCTCATTATTGTGTATAACTCTCTGGTGCACTTATTGGCTTATCCATCAAATGACTCCTTCAGCAGCTTGAAAACCACCTCCACAGGCACTCCAGGATATGGGAGGCTTCCAGAGTGAAAATTTTGCACAGGATCACCCCCAAAAGACCAGAAGTCACTCTGGTGGATGTAGATCTGGTCAAACATGGCCTTAGGGACCATCCACTTCACAGGCAGTCCACTGTTGGTTCTCATTTTATAGTAACTGATGTGGTGATATCTCTGGCAAGGCTGAAGTCTGAGATCTTCATCATGTTGTCCTTTGTCACCAGCACTTCCCTGGTGGCCAGGTCTTGGTGTATGCACTTCTTGGAGGCAAGGTACTCCATGCCTCAGGCTACCTGGTAGGCAAAGTATACCGGGTGCTTGGAGGAGAGTTGCTCTGCTGCATTGTGGCTGATATTGTAACAGTACTCCAGGTCAGGAGGCCTCTGGGCCTGCAGGTACTCCTGTATGTTGTCTTTGGAGGCATATTCCATGATAGTGTACGAAGGACCATCCTGTGTGCAGGACCCAGCAGGTTGATGGTGTCCTTGTGCTGTCCAATCATCTTCATCATCTCCATTTCTGAGATTAGGTTTGACAGGTCTTTCTCTGCTGCATCTGACTTCAACATCTTCACAGACACTTTAGTCAAATGGTTGGATTTGTCTTTGTCCAGCCCAATGGCCTCCTCCAACACCACCTGCCCAAAGTAGGCCTCTCTTAGGGGTCTGCCTAAACTGCCTACAACCAGCCTGCCTCAAGGCAGTTATGAACTCTAGATTATCCTCAAAAACATTAAACCACAAGCTAAAAATTCTCTTCACTAGGTCTCTGTCGCAGGTCTAATTTTCTTATCTTTCATCATTTATCTTTTTCCTAATTCTTATTTTCAGTATAGTTTATTTGGCTTCCAGGTGTTTCCCCGGGTTTCTGTATGCTGTTTCATAGGGAAGAATTATCCTGTCATAAAATTATTTCTTGAGCATTCATTACATCTCTCGGTTAAAATGGGTTCTTTTATGGTATTGATTCATTTGAGTTTTCTCAAAATGGGAAGAATTTTCAAAATGGTGTTTTCCTCAAGGTTCAGAGTATGTCTTAGCCTCATCTTTACTCTTTTTGAAATTCACTTTTCAAATTCTTGTCCCTCTTTTTATCTTTTTAAATTAAAATGTTTCCTTTTACTATTTTTTTATTTGAGTGTAGTTGATAGTCAGTGTTACATTGGTTTCAGGTTTTCAAGATCTCCATACATTATTCTATGATCACTACAAATATAGCCACCATCTGTCACCATATAACACTATTATAATATCATTGACTATATTCTCTACACTGTCCCATATCTCTTTTTAAAATCTCTGATTTTTATGTTTTCTGTTATTCCAATTTTCGACCTCATTTTACTTGGTTACTTTAATAAAATATGCCTGATTACACACTCTATGCTGAAAACCATAGCATTTGATTTATAGTAGTCTCCTTCTTCTTCTTCTTCTTCTTCTTCTTCTTCTTCTTCTTCTTCTTCTTCTTCTTCTTTCTTCTTCTTAATTAACATATAATGTATTATTAGCCCCAGGGGTACAAGTCTGTGAATCGCCAGGTTTACACACTTCACAGCACTCACCACAGCACATACCCTCCCCAATGTTCATAACCCCACCACCCTCTCCCTAACCTCCCCCCCCCCCCGGCAACTCTCAGTTTGTTTTGTGAGATTAAGAGTCTCTTATGGTTTGTCTCCCTCCCGATCCCATCTTGTTTCATTTACTCTTTTCCTGTTCCCCAAACCCCCCACATTGCACCTCCATTTCCTCATATCAGGGAGATCATATGATAGTGACTTTCTCTGGTTGACTTATTTTGCTAAGCATAATACCCTCCAGTTCCATCCATGTCAACGCAAATGGCAAGATTTCATTTCTTTTGATGGCTGAATAGTATTCCATTGTGTGTGTGTGTATATATATATATATATATATATATATATATATATATCATTTGTTGATGGACATCTAGGTTCTTTCCATAGTTTGCCTATTGTGGATATTAATGCTATAAACATTTGGTGCACGTGCCCCTTTGGATCATATACAGTCTTCTTTACCTCTATCAGAACCCCAGGAAGCTTTATTTATTTATTTACTCACATAAACAGATGATCCAACACAACGTTTTTTGATGTTCAAATGTATTATAATGTCTTACCGCTTAACACTATGCTTACTGCTCTCTTTCACTGTCTGACTAAATCCTCATCATCACTATGCCATTTAATGAGAAAGAACATTTGAACTCAGAGTTCTCTCCATATCAGGGAATGAAGACTCCACCCTTCTGTTTGTGCAGGTAAAATAAATGTTGATGTCTGTCCTGCACATACCCCATCCTGTTCACCAGAATATTCACCATCAAAATATATACACAATGAAAACCATACCTCACCACTTCTATTACCACCCAGCATGCTAAAAACACCATCATATGTTCCTGAATTATTGACTTGATTGATAACCCCACTTCCACACATACTGCACTCCTTTCTCCATGCAAATTTATTTTGGTACAGCAATTTAACCTAAAAATCAAGTCATATGATTTTATTCTGCTGTTGAAAGACTTTTGGTATCTTCCCCTTTCATATTAAATAAAAACTGAAGGCGTTTCAATGTACTAGAAGGTCATACATCAATACGTTCTTCCTCTCTCCACCACTATGAACTCCTCATTGGCCTCCTTGCTTTTCCTCAAAAGTAACAGACAAGCTGTTCACACAAAGTCTATATACTTACTTGCTCTGCCTAGAGCAATCTTTTCCTTTAATATTTGTATAACACTCTCCTTCACTTCCTGGGTCTTTGTGCAAATAACATCTCATAAATGAGATATAACCACCCAAAACAAAATAAAATTAACTTTCATCCCAGCATTCCCCAATGGCTTTTACCTTTCTTGTATTTCTTTGTATCACTTATCACCATCAACCATCAATCATTATTCTATTACTGGTTTATTTTCTTATTTGAGACAGAGAGAGAGAGAATTGGGAGGGTGCGCAGAGGAAGAAGAAAACACCCCACTGCCTAGAAAGTCTGCTGGGGAGTTACATCCCAGGACCCTGAGATCATGACCCAAGCCAAAGGCAGTCACTCAATGAACTGAGCCACCCAGGTGCCCCTCTATTATTGGTTTATTTCACTATTATATTTCAAAAGAATGTGAGCTCTTTGTGGTCAGGTATTTTATATGTTTTATTAATTGAAGTATTCTCAGAAAGGTAGCTGGCAGATTGTAAGGGCTCACTAAACTGTATTTTGTTGTTATTATTGGGCTCCTTTATGGGCTTTACCTCTTACGCTAGAAGTCTATCCTTCAGATGTAAGCGATAAGAATAGAGCCCTGCTGCCTGTTCAAATGTGTAAAAAGCCTGTATTAAGTGGATATTTTAAAAGCTAAATGAATGGCTTAATAGTTGTATATAGGGGAAAAGGGAACATATTTTCCACAGTTTAGAAGTGGAGTTCTTTTATAGAGTTCTTGTACAAGCCTACACTATGGAACGATAATGGGCAGTTGTACATTACAATTATACAAACACTTTGGTAATTTATATCCTTTTTTTGTAATTCTTGACTGGATCATTTAATTCCTTAGGAGCATTATAGCATTTCAACTTTTCTTTTTTTTTTTTTTTTTTTTTTTTTTTTAGGTCTGTAATCCGTTTTGAGTTTATTTTTCGTATATGGTGTTTTTTTTTTTTTTTTTAATTTATTTTTTATTTTCAGCATAACAGTATTCATTATTTTTCACCACACCCAGTGCTCCATGCAATTCGTGCCCTTTATAATACCCACCACCTAGTACCCCAACCTCCCACCCCCCACCCCTTCAAAACCCTCAGATTGTTTTTCAGAGTCCATAGTCTCTAATGGTTCACCTCCCCTTCCAATTTCCCCCAACTCCCATGTTCAATAAACTTATTGGGGTTGCTACCTTTTTTATTCAAATGGAGAAATAGTCATGATTTAATCTAAATAAAGTGTTATTGATTGTGTTGTTTTCTAGGAATGAGTCGCACATGCTAGTTTAAAAGTTTTGTTAAAGTCCCAAGTCTGTCACTGATAAAAGCCTTTTGTAGATTAGTAACTTGATCAAAACGGAAAAGTTATGTATCACCTATTGTTATACTATCTTTGTTTCCATCTTGCATTGTAATAACACCCATCTTAACTCTATTTAAGACAAATCATTGCCAGATGGATTTCTGGCATTGATTGCAGGATATGAAATCTAGTATAACTAAAAGTTTTTGGTTTTAGTAGCATATAAATCAATTTAGAAAAATATATGTATTTGAATATAAGATAAAGTTTTAAATTATTTGGCAATAATAAACTAAACTTTTTTTTTGTAAATTTTTATTTTCTAAAATTTCATTGAGCTCTCTTGCAATAAGAAACAAGTTACAAAAAATTAAGGTTTATTTACCCCAATTCAAAATTATTAGGAATATAATCATAGAGGTTGAAGTATTTAAAATATTGAACCCAAAATGTTTTATTAGGTAAATTCATGAATGCTGAGCATTCACTGTTAAAATATACTAATAACATTGATAGACTTGTAGAAGCCTAAAATCAAATATTTATTAAATATTTATATCCATATCTTTTCATAGCTTGGTAATTCATTTCTCTAGCATTAAATAATATTCCATTGTTTGCATGTACTACACTTTCTTTGACCTTTCACTTATGGAAGGATATCTTGGTTGCTTCCAAGCTTTTGTCAGTTATGAATAAAACTACTATAGACATCTTTGTGGGTATAGATTTCATCTTCTTTGGATAAATACCAAGAGCTGCTACTGCTGAATAATCTGGCAAGAATATGTTTAGTTTTGTAAGAAACTGCCAAGTTGTTTTCCATTCTTTATTCTCAATACACATGGAAGAACATTCCTGTTGCTCCACATCCTCACCAACATTTCGTGTTCTGTTGTCAGTGCTCTGGATTCTGGGTATGTACTGGTGTCTCTTTTTTGTTTTAATTTGCATTTTCCTGATGACATATGATGTGAAGCATCTTTTTATATGCTTATTTGCCATCTGTAATATTTTCTTTGGTGAGGTATCTGCTAAGGCCTTTGGCTCATTTTTAATCCGGTTTTTCCCCCATTGTTGAGTTTTTAGGGGTCTTTGTGTATTTTTGATTAACAGTCCTTTGCCAGATGTGTATTTTGCAAATTTTTTCTCATAGTCTGTGCTTTGCCTTTTCATTCTCTTGGCATTGTGTTTCACAGAGTAGACATTTTTAAATTCAGTGCTTGTGCTTTTGTAGCTAAAGTTATTGCGAAAACCAAGGTCATTTAAATTTTCTTCTATATTACCTTCTACATGTTTCATGTTTAGGTTCATAATCCAATCTGAGTTAATTTTTGTGAAGAGTGTAGGATATCTGCCTGGATTTATTTTATTTTATATTTTTAGATTTAGCTTCACCATTGCTACAGAACCATTTGTTTAAAAGATTGTATTTTGCTCTCTTGTATTGCTTTTGCTTTTCTATTAAATATAAAATATAATTGATAATATATATTCTGTTGCTTTAATCTAGTCTCTCTGTGGTATTACAATATCATGCTTACAATTATCGTTATGGTAAACTTTTTTTTAAGATTTTATTTATTTATTTGACAGAGAGAGAGATCACAAATGGGCAGAGAGACAGCCAGAGAGAGAGATGAGGAGAAGCAGGCTCCCTGCTGAGCAGAGAACCCAATGCCGGACTCGATCCCTGGCCCCTGGGATCATGACCTGAGCCGGAAGGCAGAGGCTTAACCAACTGAGCCACCCAGGTGCCCAATCGCTTTAGTAAACTTTGAAGTCAGTCCTCAGTCTTTGTTCTCCTTCAACACTATGTTGACTATTGTGAGTCTTTGCCTCTCCATATAAACTTTAAAATAAGTTTGTTAATATTAAAAAAAAGAACTTGCTGGAATGCATTAATTGTATAGATAAACTTGGAAACCAGTGACCTCTTGAGCTTAGCAGGAGATAGACCATGGACATCAGTTGTCACAGTGGTGCCTCTGGCAGAACCTATTGCAAATCCCTAGGCAAAATGAGACCTCAAGGATCTGAGAGAATGTCTAAGAAGTACTTGATACATCCCTTGGGTATGGTTTATTGAAGTGTCCACCTGTCTGAAAGCTGGGGAATCTAGATAAGGGAGGGAAAATTAGTTATGATAAAACATATCAACAAACATCAATAAATTTTGTAAAACTAATTGTCATGGCTCATATACAATATGACCAACAGAGGGACCATCAGAAGGAAAGCATCAGTTATGTTTATTGTGAAATTTTTTATTCAAAATAAAGCAATGTGAGGGGAAGACACAATGAGAAAATTACCATTTTTTAAATGGTAAACATCTTACAAAATGGAATAGGTTTTATATTCTAAGTAGTATATTGAAAAGTAAAACATTGGGGCGCCTGGGTGGCGCAGTGGGTTGGGCTGCTGCCTTCAGCTCGGGTCATGATCTCAGGGTCCTTGGATTGAGCCCCGCATCGGGCTCTCTGCTCCGCAGGGAGCCTGCTTCCCCCTCTCTCTCTCTCTCTCACTGCCTGCCTCTCTGCCTACTTGTGATCTCTGTCTCTCAAATAAATAAATAAAATCTTTAAAAAAAAAGAAAAGAAAAGTAAAACATTAAAAAATAAAATTTCAATGAAAAAAATTATTTAATTTTTAAAAAGCTTAAAAATAGCAGAACCATTTTTCTTATAACTGGAAAATACACTGTATATACATCTATCAAAATAACTTGTCATGGGGGAGCCTGGGTGGCTCAGTAGGTTAAAGCATCTGCCTTCGGCTCAGGTCATGATTCCAGGATCCTTGGATCGAGGCCCACATCGGGCTCTCAGCTCAGCAGGGAGCCTGCTTCCTCCTCTCTCTCTCTGCCTGACTCTGCCTTATTGTGATCTCTGTCAAATAAATAAATAAAAACTTTTATAATAAATATTTGAAAAATAACTTGTCATGTCTGGAATCAGGAGCATATGGAAAAAAATAATATCTGAGGACAATACTTCTGCCATGTTTTGTGCCTTGCTAATATTTTTAAACAGTCAGGCAACTTTTAGCCTTATTGAAATACCTGCTAAGATACCTGCAGTGCCTTTTGGAGCCCTATGACTATAAAAATTAATTGCAAATATTCAAAATGTTTACTATGGTGTCACTATTTAGGGCCACCACCAAGTATGTTTCAGAAGTAAGCATAACTGTTACTCTTCCATAAGGCAAAAGGGCATATTTTCAGGAGTTCCATCTGCTGTACCAGGAGGTGAATCAAGTAATGATTTTTGTCTATAAAATAATTCACTTTTCAATCTAACATTCCTCATTCCACATTATAATAATAAAAACTAGGAGGAGACTAAAACAAACAAACAAATACAACTACAACAACCAGCTTTTCCTACAGTGGAAAAGTAAATATAACCTTAGGAGTAGCCTAAAATTTATTTTTAAATATTTTAAGATAAACGTTTTTTTTTAGAAAACCATATATTTTATATTACTAAGAAATAACAGGCAACGTTTTATGAACTTCTAAAAAGTCTAGTTACTTGTATTTATCTATTAACTCATCTCTTTATGAAGTAGAACATGATCACACCTCTTGTATCTACCCAAGTTTGTATGCTTTGGTTGTTTTATGTTTGCTATTTCCTTGCTTAATTTTTACAATATTTGATACATAATAGTATCTTTAAGTCCATCTATGATTTCACAGAATTTGTTTGAACTTCATAAAAATGTACCATACTTTTTGCACTGTCCTTGTTTTACTTCTCTATTAGCTTTCCAAGTTTTATTCACTTTAGAGTGTGTAGCTATCATTTATTTTTACTCCTCCATAATGCTATGTTTACAAATTTGTATTTATCTGTACTTTTAAAAATATCTTAATTATATACCATTTCTCATCTCACGTAACACTCATGTTACTTCTACACTTATCAGATATTATGTAACGGAAAACCACAACTCAGCAACAATAGAACACCATTTTTCAAAATTAAATGGCTTACCAGAATTCTTTAATTCTATCCTTTATTTGTATTAGATGACCCTTTATTCTGGTATTTGGCATTGTTCATATGGAGGAAAGCTTATAAGTTGATATTCCATAAATAGAAGGATTTTTATGATCGATTAATTATTTTCATTTAGAATGCATAGAATATGGTTGATTTAATATTTCTTTCTTACTCTCTGCCTGGAACATAGTGCTATCTATGCAATAGCCACTAAAATATTAAGTTAATTACCTAGACTTTAAACTGCATATTAATAGGAATAGCATACAGAACTCTTCTCAGATTGGGACACCTGGGTGGCTCAGTCAGTTAAACGCCTGAGCCTTTAGCTCGGGTCATGATCTTAGGGTCCTGGGACTCAGTTCTGCAACAGATTCCCTGCTTAGCCGGGAGTTTGCTTCTCCCTCATCCTGCTGCTCCCCCTGCTTGTGCTCTCTCTCACTCTCTCTCTTACAAATAAATAAAATTAAAAAAATAAATTCTTCTCAGATAGCTAATATAGAATATCGTCTTTGTATTCATCAAAGGGAAAGTGCCATATAATAATGAAATCCAGACTACTTCAAATTCATTTTTTAACCAGTAAGAAAGTACTGGAAACAAGCCAAAAATGTCTTCAATGAATTAAAGAAATAGATTGATTTTCAATATCTTAATGTTTCTAATGTTAAATTGCAAGATTTTTATACTAGATATCAGTGTAAATATTCATTATACAAGGATATTCTAAAAATAAACCTGAGAAAACTACTTGACATATATGATGACAAAAACCAATGTCAGTTTGGGTAAAACTTACAACACCTACCACCTGAAACTCTTGTTCTATATGGTGCCATCTTGTGATGCTGGGCAGCGGCAGTGAGCCACAGCTTCCAGTCAGCTAGAAGATTACAGGGGTGAACACCTGATATTCTTACAAGCATTCTATATATAGAATATATATATTCTTCTTTTTTTAGTGTAATATTTAATAAATTGCATGTGATATTTGATACTTTGTTATAAAATAGGCTTTGCTTAAGATGATTTTGCCCAAATGCAGGCAAATGTAAGTGTTCTGAGTATGTTTAAATAAGCTTAAGGTAAGCTATGATATTTGATAGTTTTGGGGTATTAAATGCATTTTCAATTTTTTATGTGTTTCTCTGTACATAGCCCCCTTGTAAGCTGAGGAACATCTCTATATGTATATGTAGCCTTGGTATGGCTTACATATTATTGGCATGAAACTTCTAGAACAGTACGTGTGCCATAGAATTGTCTACAACATCAAACAAGTTTCTTGAAAACTTGTGCCAAAGGGGTTATGTCTTTAAGGATTCTTATTTCAGAAGGGTTCTCTCAAACGTAAGATTTTTCAGAAGTTAAGTGAAAATCTGACCAAACTAAACATTTTTCCATTTTCCCTAGTGAGCAAAGATAGCTAAAATCTATCTGCCATTTTCAACACTGTACTCAACGATTGTAATTCTAATTTAAGAACAGATTATTTATATCAAAACCACATGTTGGCCTAATCTTATACAATATTCATAAGTCACACTCAGACCCTTGGACACTTTTATTTGTTGAGTCTATATGGTACTACGGACATTCATCTTTTTTGACCTCATAGCTTCATGTATGTCTATACTTTTGAAAATACATGCATCATAGTTCCATTGTAAAATGTCTGGGTTATAAAATGTGCTATGCTATCAAAATGGTAATAAGAACATACAAATGACCTGATGTAATGAACTGGACCAGATTGCCAGATATCACATTGCATACCAGAAAGATTCAGTGGTAAGTTTTAAAATGGCCAGCTATACACTGACTGAATTATAACTCATTTAGCTTCTTTCTTTGTGTACAGTATTATACATTAGTCAGTATTATAGTAGATAAGTACTTTGGACAGATGTAAATATGCTGTAATAAAAAATGTTTTTCTTCTTTCTTTTAGTCCTTTTTACTTGTAAGACTAGCCACAAATACCACGCCTCCCCCAAAATAATTTGCAATCCAAATTTATCTCTAAATGAATTTATTGCACAGAAAAATATGTATATATATATATATATATATATATATATATATATATATACACTTACAGAAGACATGTTCAAAAATAGTTACACAACAGCAGGGCCCTAAATGTAAGCAGTATAGTTGTTTTGTTTTGTTTTGTTTTATTTCTTTTAAAAAAAGAGGTTATGTGAAATATTAGGATTTTATTTCCAGGCGTAGTATTTCAAGACAGTTAACTACACCTATGGTGTCAACATTGTAACCATATGACAAAGTATCAGTCGTACAAGATATCATTCTCTTTTACCTCTATCTTTCTGCCAGAAATGTGGGCTTAATAGTGAGAACTCCAACAGCAATTTTTGCAACTGTGAATAAAAAGCCATGAAAACCTCTAAGATAGTTCACTTGACTTTCTTAAGACTCTGAACCAACACCAGAAAACACTCTCTGTAGTCTTCTTGTTAAATGAAAAATATGGTTAAACCACTTTTGACAGTCTACTACCTACAGCAAACTGTAAATCTTAATTGAAATATGTCCTCTCAGCTGTGCTTAAGCAACTGAGTCCTGAGCTTTTCAGGTTTTCAGTCTGAAAGAGTACACCTCGGGTGCTCTGAAAGGGAAGAGAAACGACACCCTGTTCTCCATATAAATTAAAGAAGAGAAATCTGTGCATTTAAGTGGGCCATATAAAATTTATCAAGCAGTTATCTCCTAACTCCTTCCTATCCAAATTACCTGATATGCTCTCCCTACTCCTTTATTCCACGTTACTGCCTTTTCACAACATGTCTTCTGTTATTTCCTTCTTGCAAGCTAGTTTTGATTTCTGCATCTAAAAAAATCAACAATCATTGTGTATTTCAATTCCCATTTTCCTCAAATGCATTGATTCTTCTTATCTATTACTCTTTTCTCATACTCAGTGTCTTTGTCTTTATGGGGTTTGTACTTTGCTTTTCCCCATCCTTTACTGCCATTATATAATCAATCTAATAACTTCTTAGAGAAAGTTAAAAATTCCCGCATAGCCACACGTGAACACAAAGTCACTGATTTTTAGCAAACCTATAAGATAGTCAGACATCCATTCAATTTCTTTTTTTTTAAGATTTTATTTATTTATTTGACAGAGAGAGATGACAAGCAGGCAGAGAGGCAGGCAGAGAGAGAGGAGGAAGCAGTCTCCCTGCTGAGCAGAGAGCCTGATTTGGGGCTCGGTCCCAGGACCCTGGGATCATGACCTGAGCCGAAGGCAGTGGCTTAACCCACTGAGCCACCCAGGCGTCCCTCCATTCAATTTCTTAACTGAGTCCCAAATGCATCCTGACTTCTAACCTAAACCTAAGCTCTACTTCTTACACGTTGTTATATGACCAAATTCTTTCAGTTCAGTATTTTGTAACATTTAAATATTAATCAGTTGATGCTTTGTTTGTGTATTTCTATGAAAATAATTTGAATACTGTAGATTTATTGTTATATTTATAGGTTTATAATCAAAGTTTCATCAGTTGAAGTTTTTGGAAATTTCAGATATAATGATTAACCTAAAATGATACTGCCTCAAATCCCTCTGATATCAAGGCCCAACACCTGATTATAGCCAAACCTGTGGTGGATAGTTCCATGGGAAATTGCAGTTACTTAACACTGATAGCATCTCATGTTCTCTCTCTCATTTTAGAATGTCTCCAACACAACCTGAAAGTGTAGGAGAGTTAATGTCCTCTGAGGACAGCTCTCAGTGAAGTGGAAATAAGAACCATAGGTAAAATTGTCAGTTTTCAGGTCTTCATGAGGACAACTTAAAGAAGTTTCTCAGGACCTTTCAGTAAAAGCAAGCCTCCATTTTCTATCCACAACAATTATATCAACAATGTACCTCTTTGACAAAGTTGCTTCTTCACTGTATCACTTTCCCATTCTTTTCTACCTTGGATAATCTCCCAGATAAACTAACAGTACTCAAATCCTTTGTCCTACTCTTTGCTCTCAGGATAAATGGAGCCAAAAGACTTAGATTAATATCAAGTTCTGAATGGGATCTTAGAGCTATTTCTGTCCAGATTTTCATAAACATAGGGACCTTTGAATTATCAGGCTATAAATAAGTTCTAAATGGAGGGGGCAAAAGCAAAAAGTAGAAATTTTTATGTTTGATTTTTAATCATGATTAATTGACTTTATTGATTATTATAAATACTAACATTATAAAAGTGTGGATCTTTGTAAAACAATGTCATATTGTAAGAAAGAAGTTGCATAATCCTTTTGAGAATATTAAACCAAGTGTTCAGGTGCCATCTAATTTCTTGTTTAATCCAGAACTTTGGTGTGCATCATCTTGAGGAATAGGATTTTGAAGTCCAGACAGACTAAGAGAAAACTGATCCAAATGTGTGTGTTTATATTTCTGCTTTTGTTGTAAAAATCAAAGTGTGATTGCTGGTTTAAAATGGTAAAACTAATAATGTTCATGGACTCGATTATAAATTTTCTAATTGTATGGGAAGAATCCAATAAACATAGAATTAATTGATTTGCAAATCCTCAAAGAGCTACAGGATCAGGTAGTGGTATGTTCTGATTCAACAGCATCATAATGCAGCATTTTATATGTGTGGCTAATGGATATTTTCATGAATGTTTGCTAGCTAGTCAGCCAATACAGAGAAATATTAGGTAGCGTAATTACTCACAGTTGTGTTTAATAAAATGAGAGAAAATTATCAAATGACACTAATAATAATAATCCTATAGCAGGCTAAATATTCAATGATAATTACAAGTATTAATCTAGCTTTCTTCCCTGATTATGACTCTGCTCTCCTTTATCATAATGGGAGTAGCAGATTGTCTGCAGTGAATTGTGAAAACGCAGCAGTGACTTTGGCAGTGAAGGCCTCCCATCAATTTTGATAGGTTAAAATGATTCTGGTTGGTCTTGAGCAAATGTGTCAATTTTTTTTTTCTGTGTGTGTCATAAAAGAAAGAAGCAATAGTAAATTCTTGCTGTTATTCCATGGAGCCAATAAAATCATACTGCCAACAAGAGGCTGTTGACACCATAGGTGTAGTTAACTGTCTTGAAATACTACGCCTGGAAATAAAATCCTAATATTTCACATAACCTCTTTTTTTAAAAGAAACAAAACAAAACAACTATACTGCTTACATTTAGGGCCCTGCTGTTGTGTAACTATTTTTGAACATGTCTTCTGTAAGTGTATATATATATATATATATATATATATATATATACATATTTTTCTGTGCAATAAATTCATTTAGAGATAAATTTGGATTGCAAATTATTTTGGGGGAGGCGTGGTATTTGTGGCTAGTCTTACAAGTAAAAAGGACTAAAAGAAAGAAGAAAAACATTTTTTATTACAGCATATTTACATCTGTCCAAAGTACTTATCTACTATAATACTGACTAATGTATAATACTGTACACAAAGAAAGAAGCTAAATGAGTTATAATTCAGTCAGTGTATAGCTGGCCATTTTAAAACTTACCACTGAATCTTTCTGGTATGCAATGTGATATCTGGCAATCTGGTCCAGTTCATTACATCAGGTCATTTGTATGTTCTTATTACCATTTTGATAGCATAGCACATTTTATAACCCAGACATTTTACAATGGAACTATGATGCATGTATTTTCAAAAGTATAGACATACATGAAGCTATGAGGTCAAAAAAGATGAATGTCCGTAGTACCATATAGACTCAACAAATAAAAGTGTCCAAGGGTCTGAGTGTGACTTATGAATATTGTATAAGATTAGGCCAACATGTGGTTTTGATATAAATAATCTGTTCTTAAATTAGAATTACAATCGTTGAGTACAGTGTTGAAAATGGCAGATAGATTTTAGCTATCTTTGCTCACTAGGGAAAATGGAAAAATGTTTAGTTTGGTCAGATTTTCACTTAACTTCTGAAAAATCTTACGTTTGAGAGAACCCTTCTGAAATAAGAATCCTTAAAGACATAACCCCTTTGGCACAAGTTTTCAAGAAACTTGTTTGATGTTGTAGACAATTCTATGGCACACGTACTGTTCTAGATGTTTCATGCCAATAGTATGTAAGCCATACCAAGGCTACATATACATATAGAGATGTTCCTCAGCTTACAAGGGGGCTATGTACAGAGAAACACATAAAAAATTGAAAATGCATTTAATACCCCAAAACTATCAAATATCATAGCTTACCTTAAGCTTATTTAAACATACTCAGAACACTTACATTTGCCTGCATTTGGGCAAAATCATCTTAAGCAAAGCCTATTTTATAACAAAGTATCAAATATCACATGCAATTTATTAAATATTACACTAAAAAAAGAAGAATATATATATTCTATATATAGAATGCTTGTAAGAATATCAGGTGTTCACCCCTGTAATCTTCTAGCTGACTGGAAGCTGTGGCTCACTGCCGCTGCCCAGCATCACAAGATGGCACCATATAGAACAAGAGTTTCAGGTGGTAGGTGTTGTAAGTTTTACCCAAACTGACATTGGTTTTTGTCATCATATATGTCAAGTAGTTTTCTCAGGTTTATTTTTAGAATATCCTTGTATAATGAATATTTACACTGATATCTAGTATAAAAATCTTGCAATTTAACATTAGAAACATTAAGATATTGAAAATCAATCTATTTCTTTAATTCATTGAAGACATTTTTGGCTTGTTTCCAGTACTTTCTTACTGGTTAAAAAATGAATTTGAAGTAGTCTGGATTTCATTATTATATGGCACTTTCCCTTTGATGAATACAAAGACGATATTCTATATTAGCTATCTGAGAAGAATTTATTTTTTTAATTTTATTTATTTGTAAGAGAGAGAGTGAGAGAGAGCACAAGCAGGGGGAGCAGCAGGATGAGGGAGAAGCAAACTCCCGGCTAAGCAGGGAATCTGTTGCAGAACTGAGTCCCAGGACCCTAAGATCATGACCCGAGCTAAAGGCTCAGGCGTTTAACTGACTGAGCCACCCAGGTGTCCCAATCTGAGAAGAGTTCTGTATGCTATTCCTATTAATATGCAGTTTAAAGTCTAGGTAATTAACTTAATATTTTAGTGGCTATTGCATAGATAGCACTATGTTCCAGGCAGAGAGTAAGAAAGAAATATTAAATCAACCATATTCTATGCATTCTAAATGAAAATAATTAATCGATCATAAAAATCCTTCTATTTATGGAATATCAACTTATAAGCTTTCCTCCATATGAACAATGCCAAATACCAGAATAAAGGGTCATCTAATACAAATAAAGGATAGAATTAAAGAATTCTGGTAAGCCATTTAATTTTGAAAAATGGTGTTCTATTGTTGCTGAGTTGTGGTTTTCCGTTACATAATATCTGATAAGTGTAGAAGTAACATGAGTGTTACGTGAGATGAGAAATGGTATATAATTAAGATATTTTTAAAAGTACAGATAAATACAAATTTGTAAACATAGCATTATGGAGGAGTAAAAATAAATGATAGCTACACACTCTAAAGTGAATAAAACTTGGAAAGCTAATAGAGAAGTAAAACAAGGACAGTGCAAAAAGTATGGTACATTTTTATGAAGTTCAAACAAATTCTGTGAACTCATAGATGGACTTAAAGATACTATTATGTATCAAATATTGTAAAAATTAAGCAAGGAAATAGCAAACATAAAACAACCAAAGCATACAAACTTGGGTAGATACAAGAGGTGTGATCATGTTCTACTTCATAAAGAGATGAGTTAATAGATAAATACAAGTAACTAGACTTTTTAGAAGTTCATAAAACGTTGCCTGTTATTTCTTAGTAATATAAAATATATGGTTTTCTAACAAAAACGTTTATCTTAAAATATTTAAAAATAAATTTTAGGCTACTCCTAAGGTTATATTTACTTTTCCACTGTAGGAAAAGCTGGTTGTTGTAGTTGTATTTGTTTGTTTGTTTTAGTCTCCTCCTAGTTTTTATTATTATAATGTGGAATGAGGAATGTTAGATTGAAAAGTGAATTATTTTATAGACAAAAATCATTACTTGATTCACCTCCTGGTACAGCAGATGGAACTCCTGAAAATATGCCCTTTTGCCTTATGGAAGAGTAACAGTTATGCTTACTTCTCAAACATACTTGGTGGTGGCCCTAAATAGTGACACCATAGTAAACATTTTGAATATTTGCAATTAATTTTTATAGTCATAGGGCTCCAAAAGGCACTGCAGGTATCTTAGCAGGTATTTCAATAAGGCTAAAAGTTGCCTGACTGTTTAAAAATATTAGCAAGGCACAAAACATGGCAGAAGTATTGTCCTCAGATATTATTTTTTTCCATATGCTCCTGATTCCAGACATGACAAGTTATTTTTCAAATATTTATTATAAAAGTTTTTATTTATTTATTTGACAGAGATCACAATAAGGCAGAGTCAGGCAGAGAGAGAGAGGAGGAAGCAGGCTCCCTGCTGAGCTGAGAGCCCGATGTGGGCCTCGATCCAAGGATCCTGGAATCATGACCTGAGCCGAAGGCAGATGCTTTAACCTACTGAGCCACCCAGGCTCCCCCATGACAAGTTATTTTGATAGATGTATATACAGTGTATTTTCCAGTTATAAGAAAAATGGTTCTGCTATTTTTAAGCTTTTTAAAAATTAAATAATTTTTTTCATTGAAATTTTATTTTTTAATGTTTTACTTTTCTTTTCTTTTTTTTTTAAAGATTTTATTTATTTATTTGAGAGACAGAGATCACAAGTAGGCAGAGAGGCAGGCAGTGAGAGAGAGAGAGAGAGGGGGAAGCAGGCTCCCTGCGGAGCAGAGAGCCCGATGCGGGGCTCAATCCAAGGACCCTGAGATCATGACCCGAGCTGAAGGCAGCAGCCCAACCCACTGCGCAACCCAGGCGCCCCAATGTTTTACTTTTCAATATACTACTTAGAATATAAAACCTATTCCATTTTGTAAGATGTTTACCATTTAAAAAATGGTAATTTTCTCATTGTGTCTTCCCCTCACATTGCTTTATTTTGAATAAAAAATTTCACAATAAACATAACTGATGCTTTCCTTCTGATGGTCCCTCTGTTGGTCATATTGTATATGAGCCATGACAATTAGTTTTACAAAATTTATTGATGTTTGTTGATATGTTTTATCATAACTAATTTTCCCTCCCTTATCTAGATTCCCCAGCTTTCAGACAGGTGGACACTTCAATAAACCATACCCAAGGGATGTATCAAGTACTTCTTAGACATTCTCTCAGATCCTTGAGGTCTCATTTTGCCTAGGGATTTGCAATAGGTTCTGCCAGAGGCACCACTGTGACAACTGATGTCCATGGTCTATCTCCTGCTAAGCTCAAGAGGTCACTGGTTTCCAAGTTTATCTATACAATTAATGCATTCCAGCAAGTTCTTTTTTTTAATATTAACAAACTTATTTTAAAGTTTATATGGAGAGGCAAAGACTCACAATAGTCAACATAGTGTTGAAGGAGAACAAAGACTGAGGACTGACTTCAAAGTTTACTAAAGCGATTGGGCGCCTGGGTGGCTCAGTTGGTTAAGCCTCTGCCTTCCGGCTCAGGTCATGATCCCAGGGGCCAGGGATCGAGTCCGGCATTGGGTTCTCTGCTCAGCAGGGAGCCTGCTTCTCCTCATCTCTCTCTCTGGCTGTCTCTCTGCCCATTTGTGATCTCTCTCTCTGTCAAATAAATAAATAAAATCTGGTGTCCTCATAAGGGTGAAACACATGAAAGCACTCCCCCTACCTCCCCTCTGGGGGCCCACAGAGAAGAGGTCATCTGAGGGCACAGTTGAAAAGGTAGTGATCTATAGAACAACAAGAAAAAGCTCACTGGAGACCAACCTTGCTGGCACCTTGATCTGGAACTTCTGGCCTCCAGATCTGTGCGAAAATACATTTCTGACATTAAAGCTCTCCAGCCTGTGTTTGTCTGTCCCCGACGGCCTGGCTCCAAAGCCTCAGAGATTGGGGACAGTGAGGAACACCATAGGACTAACCCTGCCACCCTGAAAGGAACCATGCCATTTGGAACTCCAGAAAGGATTCAGAGGAACTGAAATCTGCATTCCTACCTCTGGACAGCCCCATATTCAGCAGGCCCCTGGATGCAAACCTGGAGCTTGACACTCAACCTGAACAAATCCCTCGACTGCCCCCTCCCCCAGAAAGATGGACAGAGTGCTGGCAGATCGG
This sequence comes from Mustela nivalis, assembly GCF_964662115.1. Taxonomy (NCBI): domain Eukaryota; kingdom Metazoa; phylum Chordata; class Mammalia; order Carnivora; family Mustelidae; genus Mustela; species Mustela nivalis. The sequence goes on along the minus strand of NW_028134028.1, from coordinate 10,466 downwards.
GCCTGCCATGTTGTGGGCCCTAACCATAACCTTTGGTTTGCTTTTCAAGATTCTGACCCCAAAGGCCTTGCAGTAGGTGCCCTACAATTTGGGGACACATGGGCAATCCCAGAGGACTCAGCCTGCTGCCCAGAAGGAAACTGTGCCATTTGGAACTCCGGAAAGGATTCAGAGGAGCAGAAATCTGCATGCCTAGCTAAGGACACACCCACACAGAGCTGACTCCTGGACACAAAGCCAGAGCCAGACACTCACCCTCACCTCCACTGTCAACTCAGCCACCCAGACAGCTCTCCATGGGGTCTTCAGATCAGCCCTGCCATGTCCCTGGTTCCTAACACTAACCCTTGGATGGTTTCTGTAATGATCTCCTCATTTCAGGTTATGTGGTGGTTCTGCAGGACATTGTCCTGGTGTGGGATCAAACACACTGAAGCATCCCGTGTGAAGTGGCAAACGTGGTAAAGAAATGACGGCTGGGGAATCTGAGTGTGGAGACAGCACGTATTTGTGCTGCTATAACAAGCTGACTGCACTTTGAAATCACCACAGAGGAAATGAATCTTCCAAATATCCATGTTAGCACGATGACACGGAAGCAGCCAGAACATCAGACTTTGGGATGGAGGCCAAGCCCTCCCAGATCCAGGTCACCCAACATGGAGAGGACACATGTTAGCAAGAGACTCATGGGAGAATTAAATCATGGGCCCCTGTATCTCAGGTGCAGTAGAAGCAGTGGATTTGGAATTTCAGTTTTTCCACAACGTTCCACCACAAGCTGGTTAGAACTGTGCAAAAGCAGGAAGGGAAGCCCCAGTAAAGTGGACTGGGGATGCCAGAAGGGGAGGCTGGAAGGGAGCGCCTGGTGCTCAGTGCCCATTACAGACCCCACATTGCAATCCCCCACAGGAGAGACTCACCAATTCCAGGCCTCACACGGGAAGCTGGAGGTTCATCTCCTGACTTTTTGTAGGAGCTTTGCAGCTCAGCTGGTGAGAATTCTCCATCACCCTGCCTTTCTCCAAGGGACTTTCCTTCAAGCACCCTTCCCAACTTCTTCCTCCTCCATGAAATAATGTTCCTCTCCTTTGTTTCTCGCACTTGCCTGTGATGGGACCTTAGCTTGCTCAGCCCAGACTGCCATTCTCTGCTCTTCCCAATTAAACCCATGCTGCTGGTCAAATAACTGGCAGATTGAGTTTAAGGCCAATTGAACTAATAAATTCAAAAACTTGCAAGGAACAAAATCAATATGCACAAATTAGTGGCACTCCTAGGTGCTCGGAAGGAACCATCAAAAAGAGACTGCTGAGAACGATCTCATTTACACCTGCATCCAAGACAGCAAGATACCCGGGAGGCCCCTGAACCAAGAAGGTGACAAACCTGTCATCTGACAGCCCTGCAACAATGACGACAGACTGGGAGGGGTACACACGGAGATGGGGAGGCACTGTGCTCAGGGTAGAACCCACACTGGGAAAATACCTACTCTCCCCAAAACCGTCTACAGAGTCCTCACTCTGGCTCCCGAATTTCCGGACTCGGCGCAAGCCTGGAGTGGGTGTGGACACGGGAAGGACCCCGCAGGGCTGAGGTGGGGAGAGCACAAGCACCGAAGCAGGCGGACGCTCCCTGACCTCAGACCATCTGAGGAGCCCCAGGAACCGAATCCACGAGCACACAAACACAGATGAGGACCTAGGAGCACCCGAGCCCAGAAAGGGGGGACCCCACAGCCCCGCGCACAGCACAGCAGGAGTCCACGTCTCCTCACACAAAACGACGGAAGCCCCAGTGTCTACATAGGGCTCCCTTTCTCTGTGGGGTCCTGAGACCATGAACCCCTTGACAGTCCACTCAGGCGGCTTCTCCTCAGCTCCTCCAGCATCTGGTCCTTAGGAGGTTGGACTGCTGCCAGTGTGGGCGCGTCCTCCACAACGGGTCCGGTCAGTGTGGATGCAGAGCCACACCCTCCTCAGCTTGTCCTGTCAGGGTGGGAGGCGCCCCACATTCTCCAGAAGTCTCCACAGTGGGTCCTGAAGAGGCGGGGCTCTGGTCCCAGCTGTGGCTGTGCAGCCTGGGCTCAGGGCGGGAGCTGGGGTCTGGCGCCCTCTGCAGGCGGTGCAAGGCAGTGCAGGACTGTGGATGCTCACCCTTCAGTGGAAGGTCCTGCTCCCTCCTGGGGTCCAGCTGATGCCATTTCATTCCGGAAATTCAAGCTGCATGGAGCCCAATACCCCCCAACTTCCCCCCAAATAGCTAAGGAACAATGAATTGGAAACAATGTGGAATTACAACAGTCCTTGACCCAAACAGTGTCACTGAACATGGCCCTGATGCAGACCCACACTCTGACCTCAACTTGGTCTCAAACCTGGACCCTACCCTAATCCAAGACCCTAACCCTAGCCCCCAACCCAAACAATGTTCACAAGACTCAAAAGGTAGAAACTGCAAATATCCATCAATGGCAAGTGCCTAAGCAAAGTGTGGTGAAGCATTTGAATTTGGGTACAGGTTCAGGTTTTAGTCAGAGTTCTAGATCAGGCTTTGGGTTTAGTGTTAGGGTGAGGGTTTAGAGTGAAGGACAGGGAACAGAGTTATAGTTTAGGGCTTTAAGTTTATGATTTAGGCTTTAAGACTCAGGGCTTATGGGATAAAGTTCAAGGTCAAATTTGGGGTTTGACTTCATGCTGAGATTTGGGTTCAGGTTTCATGACTTGGAGGTCTGGTTTAGGGTTTGGGTTCGTGGTTCAGGGCTTGGATCCAGGGCTCAGGTACAGGCTTTGGGTTCCATTCCAGGTTTGGGATTCAGGGTTCTAGTTTGGGCTTTAAGGTCAGCTTAGGTTTCAGCGTTGGTAGGGTTTAAGGTTAGGTTTAGGGATGACACATTTTCTTCAGTTGTCATCATGGACAAAATAATTCTATCTGAAGTTTCTAAGTCAGAAATGTATTTCATCTGGGGGCGCCTGGGTGGCTCCGTGTGTTAAGCCTCTGCCTTGGGCTCAGGTCATGATCTCAGGGTCCTGGGATCGAGCCCTTCATCAGGCTCTCTGCTTGACCGGGAGCCTGCTTCCCCATCTTTCTCTCTGCCTGCCTCTCTGCCTACTTGTGATCTCTGTCTGTCAAATAAATAGAATTAGTAAAATCTATTATATGATCTTTTACAAACCATTGCCTATCTTTGCATTTCTTGTGCCAAGACAGACAGGGGTTATTTAAAACCCTGAAGAGAGTGCTCTTGCTTTTAAATTGCCTATAACCTTCGTGTAATAGATTTATGATTGATAATAGATTTAGTTAAAATATAACTATTTAAAATATTTACTCTCAGTAAACGATTTCAACCTATGCTCATTTAAGTAACTTGGTGCATAATCCCTTTTCTATTAAACCATAGTGCAAGGACCAATGCAGCGTTTCCAGGAGAACCCCAAGCTATTTTTCTAGAATGGCTGTATGCTATATATGGCGTCCTGTTTTCACTCCCTTTGTGGAGCACCTACCCTGGAGGTCATGTAATAACCAATGACCAAAAAAACAAACAAGAAACCCAAACATCCAGGTCGAAGTGCCATCCCTGCCTGGAGTGGAGGAGACTGCTCAGACAGATCCCAGGCAGGCATCTCAGCCCAGGCAGTGTTGGGGAAGCTGGTTCCTGGCTTTGGGCGCAAACTGGAAGCCAGCAAACTGACCCAAGAGTGCAGCCGGCGTTTAGGACTGATGATCTTTTGGCAGCCAGGCTGCGCGTGGACACCCGCTCAGGGAGCCAGGCTAGGCGGCTGCCCAGCGCAGGCGCTGGCAATGCAGCAGCATGCCAGGGCTTAGCCCCGCACCCCAGCATGGGCTCCGGCCTCAGAAGTGAGGGGGTGGGGCCAGCGTAGAGAAGGGTCTTTGCTAATTTCCAAAGCTGGAAGTGAGCTCTCAGAGGACTCAGGAGGGAGGGGGGCGGGGGCGGGGGCGGGTCGGGGGCGGCCGGGAGAAGGGGCTTTGCTAATTGCCCAGGCGGGAAGGAGGGGCGCGCAGCGCCAGGGTGCTGTGCTGCAGCCCATTCGGGACTGCAGGACCCACCATACTCGCTGCCCCTGCACTCTCATGCTCCAGCCTAGCCCATGAGGCCGTGGTGTCCTGTTCCCGTTCCCGCCGCCTGCTGCCCCTCCCCGCCCAATGGCTTCTCTGGAGGACCCTCTGCTCACAGGTAAAGTGACAACACGACGCGCCCTCACCTGAAGCAGAAAACGCGGTCCAGAAGCTGGGCGTGGGATGTTTGGGCCCCAGCCTCCCGCCAACCCCAGGGCACCAGGACCACCCCAGACGCTGTGCCACACCCTGTCCGCAGGGGGTCAGGCCGGGACAGCGCCACAGGAGGTACCCCCCCCCGCCAGAGGGCAGGCTAGCCCCCATAGTTCGGCACCCCCACGCGCTTTTCAGAGCCTCCTGCCATTTCCAGGGCACCCAGAACCCAGAGAGTGAGGCCTTGGGTGCTTTCTAGAGACAGATTCAAGGCAATTTTTCGACTTTGGGACTCAGAGTTAACATAGTTTTCATTTGTGATTATTATTTTTTGTGGGTGCCATAGCTTTTCTTTTGACCTATGGTTCTTTTCACTCCCGGTTCTGAAGAAGCCCCTAAATCCTAACCCTGTTGAGGACTCTGAAAGCTCTCAGAGCAGCAGTGCTGGGGGACAGTGTGGACACATGTTTTGGTTTCTCCTCTGGCCTGCTTCTGTGGCAGCCCCGCTCTGTCCTCCTCAGACTTCAGAGCAATATCTGAACAAGTGGAGAAGCGACCAGGGGGTCAGGAAGGTGGCCACCGAAGAGTGACTTCTCTGGAGGGTGGCTGAGCTAGCAAGTGAGCATGTTAGTCCAGCTCTGCCTGCATTCAGTATGGAGCTGAACAGGGGCCAGGGAAGGGGAGGAGGAGCAGAGAGCAGGGACAAAGGGACCAAAGAGGAGATTCAGATGAAGGGAAGTAATGGGGAGGAAAGAGAAGAAACTCTAGAAGACAGGTATGTAGAAAGGAAAAGGGATGAAGTGGGCATTGGGAAAGGGCACCACCAGGGAAGGAGAGAGGGGAAGGAAAGAGGGAGGAAGAGAGGAAAGGGGAAAGGGAGAAGGGAGGAGTCAGCATGCCAGGGCTCCCCCTGCATCTGAAGAAGAGGTGGCTGCTCCAGCTTGTCAAACAGGGTGCTCACTCTTTGGCCCCAGTTTCTGCTCCCAGTGCTACTGGGCTTTTCAAGGAAGGCAGGCTGTCCCTTGGGACCTACTGGAGCCCACTGGAGCCCACAGGAGGGTGGGAGAATTAAGATGCCACCGGGTCCTGTCCTGAGCTGCTCCCAGCCACCAGCCTCACCACATGGTGCAAGAGGGACCCCAGAACAAAGGAAGGATACAGGCCAGAATGTCTGCTGGTGGCCCTGGGCACTTAGCTCATTGCAGTGAACCACACGGCCTCCTCAACCCACGCTTTCAAAGCCTCCTTCTTCGTTTCTGGCTTTCATGTCTGTGGGAACATGAGCCAGATCTAACTCATCTCCGACAGACAATTCTGACTCACCCCGTGTCAGATTTTTATGAGTGGCTGTGATAGAGTAAGATAGCAATGCTCCAACAAACGGACTGTTTCCTCCCACTTGACCTCAACAGTCTTATACATTTTCTTAGCGAAAACATCTTGTCTCCTTCCATTAAGCTCATAACGTGGTCTAGGAGTATACATGCGCCTTCGGTAGATGCGAAGCGATACAGAGGTCTTTTTTTTTTTTTTTAAATTTTACAAGGTAAAGTCAGTGAACACATCCAACTTGACCAATACGTCTCTAAAATGTCAATCCAGGCAAAGCTTTTTCTGCCTACAGTTTGGAGCCTACGTGGTGACATTTTTAAAATGCTTTCAGTCCCTCAGTGAGGCTCTTAGAAGCTAGCCAGGGCTTACTACGTGCCAGGCACTGTGTCAGGTGTTGGAGCTAAAGGGAAAGAGAGCTTGGAGGCTAGCTGGGGAGGGACATCCATGACACAAGCACAGCTAGAAACGGAGGCCAGTGCTAGAAAAGAGAGAGCAGGCTGCATGGAGAGTGTGTACCATGGGGCTTGTGAGCTCACGAATAAGTGGGAGTAACTGGAGTGGGGAGATGGGGGAGAGAAGAGGGTCTTCCCATCAATGGGAATCACCTGTGCTTGGAGGCAGGTGGCATGAGAGGTCTCCACAGGAAGAAGGAGGCAGTGTGGTTGAAGGGCAGAGAGATGGGGCAGAACAGGCATCAGTCAGTTGGAGGGGTATGAATAGACTGATGGGAGGATTATGGGTGCCTTTGGAGGACTGAGAATTTGTTAGAAGATCAGTGCAGATTTCTATGGAGACAAATGCCAGGAACTGATAGGTCTTTGAAAGGTCACTCTGGCTGCCTTTTGGCAAAGGGGTTGGTAAAAGGCACTTGCAGGTGTGAACACACCAGGTGGGAGGTGAGTGCAGGAAATCGGGTGAGGGAGCATGGGAACTTGGTCCCGGGGTATATAAGGGAGAATAGCCTTTAAGGAGTTCCACAAATTGGCACCAGCTGTGGCTTCATTACAGAGCTGGAAGGGGGAGGTGGGTGTGTCCTGGAGGTTACAGAAATTACATGAGAAAGGGAAGTCTTTTTAGATCTCTTTTTCAACTAGAGGAACTCTCACCTTATTGATAGAATTCCAGAGTGGGAACCAATGATATGAGGACATCTTTGAAATGTCTGAATATGTTCTTCGACATCTTTGCAAGTGACGAGGAGACCTTGACCTTAGGAGGCCTTGGCCCTCTTTGTAGCCAGAAAGATTTCACCTACAGATTTGGGTTCTCCCTTTTAAAGTCAAGGAGTCAGTCCTTCCAAAGGACACCTCCTATCATTTTACCCTCTCATCATACCTCACGTGCTGGCATCTCCAAGACCCTCTGTTCCAGGTTGAGAGTATCCACTTTGGCCGGGCTGGTCTTGCCAAGAACACCACCACAGGAAATCTAGAGCCTGTAGTGCTATTAATAACATCATCTAAGACTGTGTTTGCTGCCCTCTTGGCCTCTTCCCACCATGACTCACTGAAGCTTTTTACACATTGTATCCATTATGCTATAGTTCCCAAAGGTCATCTTCTCTAGTGCCATTAGTTTTTAGGGGAACAGGCAAACCTTAAACTTGTCCCCCTTAATTGGATCCCTGTGCCCCCACAATCTCTTTGAATGCCTTTCACCATGATCCTTGAATGAGATCTGAGACCACTGCTGGAACCTAACACTTCTTGGCACCTTGTCTGCTAGGTTCTTGGAAGAGGAGGTGGCTATGGAGGTGAGTGGGAATGGGAGTGGGAGGATTTCTCCCTTCACTTCCCTTTTTGTGTTTTCAAATAATGGGTTTTGAGGGGGAGGGAAAGGTTAACCAGACCATTTATTTTCCATCTCCCATCGATAAAATGTCACACAGGAGAGAGGTGGCAGAAACGCACTTTCAGGTTAATTTTTTTACAAGGAAGATTGACTTATGAACCTACTTTGTTATTCCCTTTCATTCAATTTCCCTGTACCTCCTTTTCTATGAAGTGTAACGGTAACCCATTATTATTTTTATTGTTGGCACGTGCTTTGTGAACCATAAAGTGTACGCTATAAATGGGAGCGCTTTTCTTTTTTTTTTTTTTTGTAGTTTACGAAAAACTAATATTTTTTAAATTAATTTTTTATTTATTTTCAGCATAACAGTATTCATTCTTTTTGCACCACACCCAGTGCTCCATGCAAGCAGTGCCCTCTATGATACCCAACACCTGGTACCCCAACCTCCAAATCCCCCGCCCCTTCAAAACCCTCAGATTGTTTTTCAGAGTCCATAGTCTCTCATGATTCAGCTCCCCTTCCAATTTCCCCCACCTCCCTTCTCGTCTCTAACTCCCCATGTCCATGAAAAACTAATTTAAAAACATTCATCCACCAGAGTACCCAAAGGGCTCCCATATAAACTATCTGTCGTTACATTATGTCCCGATGTGGAGCTCGATCCCAGGATCCTGAGATAATGACCTGAACTGAAGGCAGAGGCTTTAACACACTGAGCCACCAGCCCCAATGTATTCTCTTCAGTACCAGAATTTGTAACCAATTGACAGATGAAAAAGGAGGCAGTCAAGTGAAAATCAATAGGTCTTAGACCTGCAAGAAATTTGAATTAGATGAATTCAGCTACTCAGGCACTGTTTCACATTTTCAGATCTCTGCAGAAAAGGGGTTAACCTTTTTACAGCATGTAAAAGAGAAGACTATAACACATACTATGTGTAAGCATGTAAATATCAAAAAATATCCCATTAGTTGCTAAGACACACAGGGCCTATATTTTCTCTCAAATTCATGAATATGTAGGAGCAATAAGTGAGAAGTGAATGTATACTTTTCACTTCGAAGTCTTTTAGAAATCTAAAATATGACTTTCTATGGTTTGTGTCTCCATATTCCTTTATTGCCAGTTTGAACAAATCCACATGCTTTGATTCAAAGGTAATAAATTCCTCTTATTTGGAAACATGATGTTTATTTTTATTCTCTCACCCTTAGCAGGTGGTTTCATTTTAGCACACTTCAGAGTTATAATTTCATGCTTATTAAAAACATTTATTATGATCTACATAGATGAATGAAACTTTTATTTTATTAAATTATTTGACAAAAAATCTGTTATTTTTAAAAATGTATTTCCTTTAGGGTTATTTTAGAGCGTTCAGAGAGGATCTAGGAGTGTGGTATTATGTAGTTTTTAAGTAGGTATGAAATGGTTATTTATAGGATTGTTTCTTTAAGGCTTATGTATATTGTCCATTATATGCTATAAAATATTTTGAAAGTAAATTTAAGGTATGTTTTACATAGTTTATTTTTTGGAAATAAATATTGAAATGACTTGTGAAATTCAGTATATTCTCAACATTAATTTATTTTGAAATTTACCAGTTGTCTACTGAACTATTATATGGCAGATATTACTTCAGACTACACTGGTAAATGAAATACTTGGCTTTGTAGAACTTTTATTTTAATGGGTGAGACAATTCAAAGCTATAAACCTTAATAAAAATTGCATAGTGCATTCAAAAAGGATGAGTACAATGGGGAAAAAGAAAAACTCGATCAGGGTGAGAAAAATCAAGGTTGCTAGGCAGGGGATGGGGAGTTAAAATTTTTAATAGGAAGATCAGGGTAGTTACAATGAAGCTGACAATTGAACAAAGGTATGGAAAGGTGATGAATTTGCCCAGAACTATCAGCAATAAGGTCACTCCAGACAAAGGAATTGGCTATCTTGAAGGCCATAAGGTTGGATCATGCCTGGCATATCTGAGGAATAGCAAGGAGGCCACTGTGAGTGACTGAAGAGTAGCAGGGAAAGAGGTCACAGAGGTTAAATGAGTGGCTAGATCATGTAAAGCTTAGAAGTCATTGTAAAACTCTGGCTTTTATATTTGGAAACTTACTGTGTGATAGAATTTCTGCTAATAACTGAGAGTTCAATTGTCCATAAAATTTCAAGGACTCTTATTCTAGTAAGACAGAATGAAGAGAAAGAGTTCATATTTTCACATGGTGTAACAAATGCTCAGAGATACAAGTGTAGGAAGCTATAGGATCACAGAAGAAGGCACTAAAATCACACCAATATATTTGATGACTGTGACTATATATAAATTTGTATTTTCTAGATTTTTTATAGTCATGGAATCACACTGTATATACTATTCATTGCCTGGCTTTTCTTTTCTCAGCATCATTACTTTGAGAATCTCCAATTGTAAATAGTTCATTTTGATGTTGAATAGTAATCTCTTTAATGAATAGATCATAATTTTTCTTTGCTCTATGGATGGACATTGATGAACATTTCCACTGTTTTCAATTCTTAAAAATAAAGCTGCTATGAAATTCATATACAAGTCCCTGTATGAACATAGGGTTTGTTTCTCTTGGTTAAATGCCTAGAAGTAAAATGGCTATTTTTGTAACTGCAACATATTTTGCATTTAAAAAAATTTTCAAACTATTTTCCAAAGTGGTTGTATCATGATATATGCCAACAACAGTTTAGATTTTTTGTTGCTTCTCAATCTAGCTCAGACCAAGTACAATTAGCCTTTATAATTTTAGCCATTCTAATAGATATGTAAGCATGTCTCATTATGATTTTAATTTGTATTTCTTTAATGTCTAAATGTTGAGAAATTTGTCATGTGCCTATAAGCCATCCATATACTTTTGGTGACATGTCTCTTCCATTATTTCCTTCACATGTAAAATTGGATACTCTGTTTGGTTATTAGTAAGGTTTTTTTATTTTTATTCATATTTAAATAATCAGAGTAGATGTCCATTATCAGATATGTAATTTGGAAATCGCTTGTCCATCTTTACAGTTTCTCAATGGAGCTTTGATAGCTGTGTCTTTCAAG
>NW_028134029.1:0-53294 GCF_964662115.1 Mustela nivalis | reverse complement strand
ATCTGAACTTGCCAAGAGAACTCACTAAAGAGTCCCAGCCTGCCATGTAACAAATAAACACTGTCTTTAACTTATAAGCTAACAGAAGGATGGTGGACAGGTATAAAAAAACTAAAATATAAACAAAATATACCTACAAACTCACGGTGATATGGAACAAGGTTCCTGGGAGTTAAATGATTCTGTGACTAAATATCCACTTACACTTTGGTTACCACTTATTAACTTTTAAGCAAAATAACTTTCAGATCGCATTTATGACGTCAGACACAATGTGTACAATTAGGTTGAGATTCCTAAATATAAATCTAATCCAGGGTCAATCTTTATAGAAATTTATGTCACAAAAGCATGACGTTCCTAGACTATGAATGGATTCATTCATGTTTATAATTTCTTTAGAGATAAATTTTTTGAAGGCAAAAACACTATTTCATAATTATCTTACAACATAAATATAAAACAACTCATCCAAAAGGAGTACCTTAAGCACAAGCAGCAAAAGAAAACATATACTGGACGTAATTTCAGAATCTTATCAAAACTTGTACTTCAAAAAACATCAAGAAAGTGAAATGATAACCCACAAATTACTTGCAAATGATATATATGAAAAAGGTCTAATATTTAGAATAAACAAAGAACTCTTAACAATTAAACAATGAAAGGACAAATACCCAGTTAAAAAATAGACCAAGGATTTGAATATACATTTCTCCAAAGAAGATATACAATAGCCAATATGCACATAAAAAGATTCACCGTATTATTATTCATCGGCGAAATGTAAATCAAAACCACAATGAGGTATTGTCTGACACCAACTAGGACGGCTACAATAAAAAGGTATTAATTGTTGGTGAGGACAATTGGAACCCTCATACACTGCTGGTAAAAAATATTAAATGATACAGCCACTTTGGAAAACAGTCTGTCAGTTTCTCAAAATATGACAGCAATTTGACTCCTAGGTATGTGACCCAAGGGAAGTGAAAATATTATGTCCACACAAAGATGTGTGCATAAATGATAAGCTTTAGTATTCAAAACAGCCAAAAAATGGAAATAGTGCAAATGTACACCAACTGATGAATGCATAAATAAAATGTGGTATATGATACAATGGACTATTACTTGGCAACAAAAAGGAATGAAGTACTGACATATGCCACAACACGGATGAACTTTGAAAATATTGTGCCAAGTGAAAAAAGCCATTTCTTATGGAGCACATGTTACATAGCATTCCCTTTACGTGAAATGTCCAAAATGGACAAATCCATAGATATGAGAAGTAGATTGAGGGTAGCCAGGGGTGAGAAGTTTGTAAGAAAATGGAAATTAACTGCTAATAGTTTCTTTTGGGGTTGATGGTTGTACAACTCTGTGACTATAATAAAAACCACTGAATTACTCACTTTAATGGGCAAACAGTATGGTATGTGAACTGTATCTCAATAAAACTGTTATTAAACTACCTGCACACAAAAGAAGAAATACCTTCAGAAGTATTTCAGCTAAAGAGCCAATCATATGCAGGGCTCCATCTTTTTTTCGCGGATCAGCATTTGGTTCTGTAAGAATCTGGTAGCAAAATCCCATTGTCTTCTGCAGTACCTAGATTAAAAAAGAAAAGTTAATGCTTTATTCAATTTCCTAACAATCCTTAACAACGCTAAAAAAAAGACAAAATGACTTACATGGCTAACGTTAAAAGCTTAGTGTATATCTGAACAGATTTTAAATATTAAAGCAAAACTTCTCTATATTAAACAACTCACCTCTTTCCTCTTGCTACAAGCTGTAAACAAGAGTGTCTGGGCAGCAGTGGTAGGAGAAATGAAATCTTCAAACACATCTGGAGAATAAATTTAAAATTAATACGAAAACCAGTAATTTCAATTTCTTCAACATTTTCAAGTAATTTATAAATGATGCTCTGTAAAAGTACGACCTTAAAATTATGCTGAATGTTCATGCTAGGTATTAAGAGGAAACCAGATTCTTATATAATTTTGCAATAGTCTAATTTCATGTCTCTTCAGTACAAATTAAATTTTAATCCATTAATTTCTCTTAAGGATCATTATCTTTCATAAAAAACACAACTACCACGAGAATTTTCACAATATGGTCACAATAGTACAATTTACTACAAATACAAAAGATTTTGGTACAAAGGACTAATATACAACATTAGTCAAATTATAATCCTTTAGTTCCATGCAGAGATTCCACGTGATTCCAGCTTCCAATATATGTCTTCTCGATTCCCATACATATGATGACTGACATGGGATCCAAAAGTATAGTTTTGACACTTGGTGTTAAGGTGTAATCTTGAATTTCTACGTTTTAGCATGTGCCAAAAGCACATCCAATAATTGTAAATTATTAACACTACTATCAGTGTCTGCTAAAAATGAAGACTGTCATTATTAAATGCCATAACTAGTGAAGACACCCCCAAAAGTCTAAACAATGGATAAATTACATTAAAACAACAAAGATCTTTCAGTACCAAAGAAGAGGCCTTAAGATAACACTATGAATACTATATACAAACTTAGCTACTGGCATATTTTGTTTCTAAGAAGGTGAAAATTTACCAAACTTCATGCGTATATATTCATAAGGGTCTTCTTGCCAAAGTTCTTCATCAGCATCTGTATAGCACATCAATGGAAAAATAACATCTTGGATAATGCCCTGAAATTTAAAAGTTAAGAAAGTAACCTTAGGTCGGTCTTTAAATTTAAACCTTCAATTTTGGTTAAGTGTTGAAACAAAAGCAATCCAATAATGTATCTATATATTTAAAAAAAATTTTCCCCAATAATATATATTTTAAAACTTAATACTAAACTTTAGTAATGATTCTCAGATCAACTGTTAAGGTACATAATAGTTTGTGTAACAAATAATTATAAAGTAAGACATTTGGGCATATAGGTAGCAATTAAGTATTCTAAAAAAATACATTATGACATTTTGGTCCATCAACTCCTATAGTTCTAAATAAAGCAAATAAATCACTCACAGAAATAATACATAAGCTAATTACCCTCAAAACCAATCGGGTGAAAGTCCTTAGTTTATTCCAAATTATAGGACTAAAATGTTATCATCATAAGCCAGCACTAAGAATTTAAATGCAAATTTTAAGATAATAGCTTTAGATTAAAAGGAATCTGAATATTTACAAAATACCTCTTATAAGTTTATGTCAAAGTATTTTCTCATTTTCCTTCTATACCTTCAAAACAATTAACAGAACTAGAATAACACAAGTAAAAAATAAGCATTTTTCAACCTTTACGTTATTTCAATTATATTTTCCAGAAAAACATCTGATAGAAAATTATTACTAAACAAAAACCCCAAAAAACAAACAAAAAACAAAACAAAACAATGACAACAAAAACAACAACAAAAAAACAAACAAAAAGAAGAAAATTATTACTTGTATATGAGGCTTCAGATTCTTCCAGGTGAGGGCATGAGAAACTCCTTGATTAATATAATTTAATGTCTGTTGTAAAACTCGAGGAGCCATATATTGTTTCTCCTTGTACTGATATAATACCTTCAATAAGACCTTCGAAAAAAATATTTTATCAGAAACCAAAACTTAAATAGAAATTTTAACCACTTTATAAGTCGGCAAAAGCATCTGACCCATATCTTAATACCCAGATCATCATCCTAAAATAACAACCATATTCTCTTAAAAAGAAAGTAAATTTTGAAATTTTTGTGTCATAGAACCGTATTTATTCCCAAGGTAGTCAAATAAACAAACTGAATTAATACTATGTCAAAGGACTAGTTTCTGATTAAGTATAAAAAGAAAACCACAGGTTACTCACTGAACATGCCATAACTTTGAGATAGCCCTGATTTGTTGTTTACCTCCCAGAAAAACCTTATGCAAACCACTTACCAATTTAATGTCTGCCGTCTGGCAGGAGTTCTAATTCTATGTATTTGAGAATAGAAATTGTCAAGATCTGGCCCACAGACCTCCTGAAGGGTCTGTGAGGTCAAAACTATTTTCATAATAAGGCTGAGACAGTATCTGCCCTTCTCACTACGTAACATCTGCATCGATGGTACAAAAGCAATGGTGGCAAATCCTCTAGTGCCTAACATGAATCAAGGAGTGGCACCCAAGTGTACCAGCAGTCATCATATTCTTCACAGCCACATTAAATTCAAGACATTCATTCCTTAAGAATACTCTTAATGAATCAGAAATATAAATATTAAATGGGGAGTATACAACATATAGCACTTCTTCTACCAAAGTACAATGGTTGGAAGAAAAGCTGAAATAGCTTTCCTATCAAATGCTATCACATGCTTGAAAGAAAAACTGACAGACAAATTTTGGTTATTTAGACTTGTGTGTATGGCATATTTTTCCTCAAAAATGAATAAAATGAGCCTGTCACCTCAAGGAAAATAACTGAGAGTATGTTACTGATGTTAAAATCTGAGCTTTTAAACAAAATTAGAATTCTCAGAAATCTTAGATGCAAAGACTTAGATCTGCTTAATTAGTTTCCAGTATTTAAAGATATTTCTGATAACATCAGTGGTAATATTAGCAAATATGATTTTTTTTAAAGATTTTATTTATTTATTTGACACAGAGAGAGATCATAAGTAGGCAGAGAGGAAGGCAGAGAGTGAGGGGAAGCAGGCTCCCTGCTGAGCAGAGAGCCCGATGCAGGGCTTGATCAAAGGACCCTGAGATCATGACCTGAGCTGAAGGCAGAGGCTTAACCCACTAAGCTACCCAGGCGCCCCGATTTCTTTTTTAAAACTGCATAATGAAGGGCGCCTTGGGTGGCTCAGTAGGTGCCCCGATTTCTTTTTTAAAACTGCATAATGAAGGGCGCCTTGGGTGGCTCACTCTTGATTTCCACTCAGGTCATGATCTCAGGATTGTGAGATCAAGCCCCATGGTAAGTAAGCTCAGCGCTCAGTGGGTAGCTTGCTTTTCTTCCCTCTCCCTCTGCTCCACCCCCTGCTCATGCATGCTATCCTTGCTCTCTCTCTAAAATAAATAAACCTTTTAAAAAATAAAATAAGGGGAGCCTGGGTGACTAAGTGGGTTAAGGCCTGTCTTCGGCTCAGGTCATGATCCCAGGGTCGAGCCCCACGTCAGGCTCTCTGTTCAGCAGGGAGCCTGCTTCCCTTCCTCTCTCTCTGCCTGCCTCTCTGCCTACTTGTGATCTCTGTCTGTCAAATAAATAAATAAATAAAAATCTTTTAAAAAATAAAATAAAATAAAATTGCATAATGAAGTATATTAACATTTGGAAAATGTTCATTAACTCAGTTTTCCAAATGACCAGCTGTTACAAAATCATGTATGGATAAATGATCCATTCAAAGTGCAATATAGATCAACAGGTGATAATGTAAAAGAATATAAAATGCTTGTTGTTAACAAACTTTACAATTAACTTTTAAGAAACTACCACTATTGAGTGGCTCAGTTGGTAGAGCATGTCACTTGATCTTGGGGTCATGAGTTAGAGTCCCACATTGGGTACAGAGTTTACTTAAAAACAAAAACAAAACTATCATTATCATGGGCGCCTGGGTGGCTCAGTGGGTTAAGCCGCTGCCTTTGGCTCAGGTCATGATCTCGGGGTCCTGGGATCGAGTCCCGCATCGGGATCTCTGCTCAGCAGGGAGCCTGCTTCCCTTCCTCTCTCTCTGCCTGTCTCTCTGCCTACTTGTGATCTCTCTCTGTCAAATAAATAAATAAAATCTTAAAAAAAAAAAAACAAAAAAACAAAAAACTATCATTATCATATTTTGATGTGATATCAAAGAATTTCCACAATTTTGTGAAAAGTTTACAAGTCTTTCCTTTTCCAACTGATCTGGGCCACCGTGTCTGCAGTTATGTCCATCAAAATAAATTTAAAAAGACTAAATACATAGGTAGATGAGCATATAACTGCCTTTTATTAAGCCATACATTAAAAATTTAGTAAAACTGTTTAATAATACCATTTCTTTTTGTTAAAAACTTTTCATTTTGGGAAACAGTTAAAAAAAATTACATATTCTGGGGGCACCTGGGTGGCTCAGTGGGTTAGAGCCTCTGCCTTCGGCTCGGGTCACGATCCCAGAGTTCTAGGATCGAGCCCCACATCTGGCTCTCTCCTCAGTGGAGAACCTGCTTCTTCCTCTCTCTCTCAGCCTCTCTTGCCTACTTATGATTTCTATCTGTCAAGTAAATAAATAAAATCTAAAAAAAAAAAAAGCACATTCTAAAAACAAACAAACAAAAAACCAACACATTCTGTGTTAATATACATTAGGTTTGTTATTATTTTTAAATGAATTAATACTCTTAAATTTTAATTTCTAGTATGATATGTAGCATAGGTATAAATCACATAAATGGAAGCTTGCTGAGGCTCTCAAAAATTTAGGTAATAAGGAAGACCTAAGACCAAAAAATGAGAACTGATACAGGGTTCAAAATTAATTAAAGACTGCTACATTCAATCTTTGGGTACCAATAAACCAGGAAAAAGGGCAGAAATTAACCTAATAATAATATTTCAATTTAGAAAAGTTCTTAGACTTACTTGCTGTACACCAACAGCAAACGCCTTCAGAAATACTTCAGCAAATTCATTATACTCCTTGGAAACATTGCCAGGGCTTCCATACCTAAAAGAACATTTAAATGCCCACTGTTTCTTTATAATGCTTTATATATTGACACTTATAAAACTAAGAGCTTGAAAAAATAAACTTAAGTCATCATACACTGAGAGACGCTTACCTTTCAAAAAGCCTTGCTAAGATATGTAAAGCCCACTTCTTACATTTCCACCATGGTAACTCTGGTCTGTCATCTTCTTCAACCTGAAGTGTTTCCTTCAAAGAGATTTATTTAATGATAGTAAGAGATGATACAATCTAAGAAGAAGAGCATGAGGTGAAAAGAGACTCACAAAAACCATTTATGTTGGCCTTTAGAAATAAAAGGCTAGATTTGGAAAAGTACTAACTCTTATTTAAATATAAGAGGCACTTTCATCTGCTTTACTACTTGGCTACATAGCAAACTCAAACACAAACATTTTGGTCAAAATCCAATTAACATAAAGCCAAGGCCATGAAAAGTAGTTTAATCAAAACCAGTATAGTTCAGGGCGCCTGGGTGGCTCAGTGGGTTAAGTCTCTGCCTTCAGCTCAGATCATGGTCTCAGGGTCCTGGGATTGAGACCCACATTGGGTTCTCTGCCTAGCAGGGAGCCTGCTTCCCCATCTTTCTCTGCCTGCCTCTCTCCCTACTTGTGATTTCTCTATCAAATAAATAAATAAATCTTTTAAAAAGCAAAACAAAACAGTACAGTTCAAATTAAAAGGGCATGAGAAACACCACTTCAAAAATCTAATTTCAGAAATATTGGTATAAACACAAAAGGATAAACAGATGAAGACATTAATTTAAAAACAATAGTGAAAAACTACCACGGTAAACATTTGCAAATAAGAGGATGATTACTTATGGAACACCTATAAAATACTACTATACAACCACTAAAAGAATGGACTGGATCCTAGGGCGCCTGGGTGGCTGAGTAATTACAAGTCTGCCTTCTGCCAAAGTCATGATCCCAGAGTCCTGGGATTGAGTCCCTCCTCAGACTCCCTGCTCTGTTGGAAGCCTGCTTCTCTCTCTTCCACTCCCCTTGCTTGTGTTCCCTCTCTTGCTGTGTCTCTGTCAAATAAATATATAAAATCTTAAAAAAAAAAAAAAAAAAAAGACTGGATCCTTACATATTGACCTACAATATCCAGACATATTTTTAATTTATAATGGAAAGTAAGACTTGGAGCAACAAAGTCTTAGTTTAACAAACTAAAACTAAAAGTGAGAGCAATGATACAGCCACTTTGAAAATCAGTTTAGAAGTTACTGATAAAGTTAAACATATACCTATCCTATGACCCCACTCTATTCTTTGGTAATCTCCTCAAGAAAAATGAAAACATGTGATCACAAAAAGATTTGTGTTAAGGACATCCATAGCAGCTCTATTAGTACTACTAAAATCCTGAAACCACCTAGCTGTCCATCAACTTGTGAATGGATAAATAAATTGTAGTATATCCACACAATAAAATACTACCTGGTAATAAAAAGGAACAAGCTACTATAACACAACATAAATACATAAGAAACAGACTAACACAACATAATATATCTCATAAATATACCATGCAAAAGAAGGTAAATACCAAAAATTACCTTTATTTTAAGTTCTAAAACAGGCAAAATTAATCTATGGTGCCAGAAATGAGAATGGTGATGATAGGAAAGACTAAAACTAGCCACCAGCAAATATTCTAGGTGATGATTACATGGATACATGCAAATGATAACTCACTGGACTGTTTATTTATAATATGTGTTTATAAATTATACCCAAAATGTACAGAGTGGTTGTAAATGAAAACTTAACATTTTATTTTGAACATATTAAATGTGTTTAGAAAAAAAAAATGTGTTCAGAAAAATATACAACAAACTAGTTTCCGACAGAGAGGAAGAAATTTTCTTTCACATCTTCTACACTGTTGTTTTGTTTTTTTAAAGTAGGCTCCACACCCACTGCAAAGCCAAACACACTGGGCTTGAATTCACAACCCCGTGAGATCAAGAACTAAGCCAACTGAGATCAAGAGTCAGACACTCAACCGAGTCATCCAGGCGCCCCTACACTGTTTTTCCTTTTAAATAGGAATTTAAGCAATAAACCATAAAACAAGGGGGTCTCACTAATGCCACTAATAAAATTGTTTTGGATAAATTATATAATAACTCAATGTCTCCATTCAAAATAAATTCAGAGGGGATAGAGGAGAAAAATTAATTCAGAGACTTTTTTTGAGGATTAAATAAGTAAGGAATATTAAAGCACTTAAAGCGTATTTTGTATTTAGGACTTATAAATTCCCTTACCTCTCTAGAAAACTAGATTATAAAAAAAAATTGCATTTACTTTAAAAATTGTGACTAAATTGGGCTTTTCAGTGGCTCAGCTGGTTGGGTGTCTTCCTGGGATTGAGTCCTGCATCAGGGTCCTTGCTCAGATAGGGGTCTGGTTCTCCCTTTGCCTCTCACCTCCAACTCGTGTGCGCGTGCGCTCTCTCTCTCGCAAAAATAAATCTTTTTTTAAAAAGTGACTAAATAAAACAATTCCTATGTACTAAATTCTGTATGTACAATTCTGTATGTACTAAAACCCACTGAACTGTACACTTTGAAAAGGTTAAATTTATGGAATATGTGTTATCTCTCTATAAAACTGTTTTTTAAAAAAACAAGTAATATAACTAACTACAAAGTCTTCTGGTTCATGAGTAACTGACAAATTATTAGGATAACTCCAGATGCAAGCACTTTTAAAAAAATACATAATTAATATATAAAATTGTATTAGTTTAAGGTATATAACACAACGGTATGATATTAGGTATACACTGTGAAATGATTATCACAGTAAATTTAAGAAGGTGGTCAAAACTTTTAGTTGTATGATAACTAAGTTCTGGAGATGTAATGTTCAGCATAGTGACTATATAGTTAACAGTACTGTACTATATACTTGAAGGATGCTAAGAGAGTAGATCTTAAAAATTCTCATCATGGGGCTGCCTGGGTGGCTCAGTTTGTTAAGAATCTGCCTTCAGCTCAGGTCATGATCCCATGGTCCTGAGACTGAGCCCCAGGTCAGACTCTGTGCTCACCAGGGAACCTGCTTCTCACTCTCCCTGCCATTCCCCCTGCTTATGCGTCCTCTCTAATAAACAAATACAATCTTGGGGTGCCTGGGTGGCTCAGTGGGTTAAAGCCTCTGCCTTTGGCTCAGGTCATGATCTCAGGGTCCTGGGATGGCGCCCCGCATTGGGCTCTTTGCTCTGTGGAGAGCCTGCTTCCTCCTCTCTCTGCCTGCCTCCCTGCCTGCTTGTGATATCTCTCTCTCTCTCTCTCTCTCTCTGTGTTAAATAAATAAATAAATAAATAAATAAAAATACAATCTTAAAAAAAAAAAAAAAAACCTCTCATTATAGGGCACCTAGGTGACTCTGTCGATTAAGCTTCCGACTCTTGGTTTCAGCTCAGGTCATGATCTCAGGATCCTGGGATTGAGCACTGCGTGGACCTCCACGCTCAGGGGGCAGTCTGAGGATACTCTCTTCCTCTGCCCCTCCCCCTGCTCACCCATGTACGCTTTCCCTTTCTCTAAATTAATCTTTAAAAACATTTCTCATAAGAAAAGGATTTTGTGGGGCGCCTGGGTGGCTTAGTCAGTTAAAGTCTCTGCCTTCAGCTTGGGTCATGGTCCCAGGGTCCTGGGATCAAGCCCTGCATCGGGCTCTCTGATCAGCAGGGAGCCTGCTTCCTCTTCTCTCTCTGCCTGCCTCTCCACCTACTTGTGGTCTCTGTAAAAAAAAAATAAATAAAATCTTAAAAAAGAAAGAAAGAAAAGGATTTTGTAGCTATGTGAGATGATATATATTATGAACTCTTAACTAAAACCTGAGAAGATAAGATGGGATGCCTGGCTGGCTCAGTTGCATGTGACTTCTGATCTCGGGGTTGTGAGTATGAGCCCCATGTTAGGTGTAGAGAGTACTTAAATAAAACTTAAAAAAAAAATTTTTTTTAATGAAGGGGCTCCTGGGTGGCTCTTAGCTGAATATCTACCTTTCGCTTAGGTCATGATCTCAGGCCCTGCACTGGGCTCCTTGCTCACTGGGGAGTCTGCTTCTTAGCCCCCACCCCCCCAACTCCAATCATGTGCTCTCTCTCACTCTCTCGCTCTCACATTATAAAAAAACTTTATATATAAATACATAAATAAATAAAATTAAAAACTGAGAAGAAACAGAAGCATTAGGATATAAGTACCTAAACAACAGTATATGAAATAACACTGCGCACAATTTTTAATTAGAATTGCACATAAGTAAACACACAAAATGGTCTCTTTATCTAGAATAATTTGCATCATGAATTATATAAACTCATAAAAATGTTACAAAAAGTATCAGTTAAAATTCCCAAAAGATAATTAGATATTTCAGTAATACAAGAACACATAGAGACTTACATTTGGTACATCTCTGTTCACAACAGTCTTTAAAATTTCTATCCATTCTGTCAGGTTCTGTTGGTTTATCAGCTCCAATGGTAGTGTATACTAAATGAAAATCGAGAATCAATACTTTAAAATCATTACAAAAGAAAATCTCACTTCCTTTAACTCTTCACAAAACCTATAAAAAGTATTTCATTCAATCCACATTTCCCATTTTTAGTACACAAGCAAATTTCTTATCTGGCTGATTTGATCAGTTATCCAAACCCGAGAATTGTGGCACTACAGTGACCATCCTTGTCTTAGTCCCAAATTACTGGGAATACATCTTATTTTTACCCTAAGAGTGATACTGTGGATTTCTAGTCAATGTCTTTTATCAAGTAAAGAAAATTTCTATTCCAGGACTCTTAGCTTGTTTTTTGTTTTTTTAAAGTGGGAATGGTTATTAAATGTTATCAAATGCTTTATCTGGCAATCTTAGAGATGGTTATAGGTCTTCTTCTATGAGTTAGTCATAGGGGCGCCTGGGTGGCTCAGTGGGTTGAGCCTCTGCCTTTGACTCAGGTCATGGTCTCAGGGTCCTGGGACTGGGCCATGCATTGGGCTCTCTGCTCGGAGGGGAGCCTGCTTCCCCCACTCTCTCTGCCTGTCTCTCTGCCCACTTGTGATCTCTCTGTCAAGTAAATAAATAAAATCTTCAAAAAAAAAAGAGGTAATCATAGAAACTGATCTCTTAACCACTGATCCACTCTTTCTTGCATTCCTTGGATAAATCCTCTCAACAGGCTCATAAAATCAATACTCTATTTGGGACATTAGAATATCTATTTTCACAAGTGAGAAAGGGCTATACTGAGTATCAGGGTATTCTAGAATCAAAAAATTAGTTGGGAAGATAAATATCTTGCCCTATTCCCTAGAACAATTTACAAAAATAACTTATTCTTAATCTAAAAGTTATAATCTTACCAACTAAAAAACAAACAAAAACAGTGTATTATATACCCAAATCACTTGTAAAAATTCTCTAAGAAGCAGCCAGTGGAATTGCATCAAAGTGTCCTCTGATTAAGACTGGGAGATAACAGACTATCTTTACTAATCTAGCAAAGACACACAAAATCCAACCAAACAATATGGTGAGTCAGTTACAATCTTTGTGGAAGTCACAGGTCTATTTAAATGAGATTTTGAAGTTAAGTAAGTATATAAATGAAACCAAAGGTTCTAGTAGATGAGATGAATCCTTCTACGGCTATATGGCACAAAAAGAACTGAAATTTTAATCTTGATCTAAACCGGTTTCATTTAAGTAATTATATCCCACAGAGAAAATACACACAATCATTTCCTCAGTGGATATCTTTTATCCCAGGAAGATATAAAATATGTAAAAATGATGAAGCCCATCACTGTGTGCCAGCTAAGCCACAGTACTAGTATTTTTGTTAAACTTAGGTATAGGTTTTGTAATCACTGGGACAATGTATATATATTTGGCACATCAGGTTCATGCTAGATATAAATTGTAATTTCAGTAATTGATTTTCAGACTTGTGAGCTTTGCTCAGTGGCAGTATCATAGCCAATGGGGTTTACCCGAGGCACGATTATTGCTAATTGATTTTCAGACTTGTTAATTCTTAAGGTGAAAGGCATAAAAACTTTTTACTAAAATTTTGTAAATAGTGTCAGATGATTTAAGAGAACTTAAGATTGACCAGTTAAATTTAAGATCTATTGGTCTTGTTTATGTATTTAGGGAAGTGTGCTTCGTTAGACTTTTAATGCGCACATAATTTTGGCAATTTATATATGACTAGCAAATCATCCATTTGTAATCCATTTGTAATCTAGATTTTCAAGTGAAATTATTTTTAAGACATGGAAATTATTTGTTATCTTTTAATGTAGCAAAAGATAGACTTTTATATATAACAATTACCTGAACAAGAGCATAGAAGATCTTGAAAATCTGTTTCTGGATGAGGACAGATTGATCAGACTGATCAGAAAGAAGCTGGATAAAACGGTCCTTTAGAACTGGCAGGAAATGCTGCATTGCTGCTACCAGTGGACTCCGTTCCTCTGGTTTCTTGTACCTTTGGGTAGGAATACAAACTAATTCTGTAAGAATTTGCATCACAATTTCATTTACATGAATGAGACACAAAATTAAACTGCTTGTTTGTCCACACAAATATAAGCAAATACTTCCTAAGCAACTTTAGATTCCTAGGGAAAAAAAAGGAAAAACCAACAACGGAACTATATCACAAGCAAAAGCAACCTAAGAAAAACCTCAAATAATAAAGTATCTAAAATTTTCTGAGCATTCATTATGAAGTCAATAATCCTCAAGGATCCAGGTCACCTGGGTAGCTCAGTGGGTTAAAGCCTCTGCCTTCAGCTCAGGTCACAATCCCAGAGTCCTGGGATCGAGCCCCACACTGGGCTCTCTGTTCAGCAGGGAGCCTGCTTCCTCCTCTCTTTCTGCCTGCCTCTCTGCCTACTCTTTTTGTCAAATAAATAAAATCTTAAAAAAAAAAAAAATCCTCAAGGCTCCATTAGTATCCTCACTTCAACAGTTTGAGGAAACTGAAGCACAGAGCAATATCCTCCTCAACATACTCCTCTAGGTATGAACTTCAGCAGTCAAGATCCAAGGTCTGCCCTCACTTCAGTCTCTAATTGTGAATACTTATACAATTGAGGAGCTACAATGACTTGGCTTTTAATAGCAGGTAACTGATATAAAATTGATTATCTATTACCCTCCTGAAGTTATTGACATACCAAAAGCATTAAGGCAGAAGTGGCATCCAAAAAGCAGAAAATAAGCACTTTATAAACAGGAAGTTCTTTTGTAACCTATTTGGCAACAAAACCTGAATTCAACAGGCTATTTATGGTCTTCATTTATCCCATCTGGAGTGGATATTCACGTATTTTATAGCAGATATGATAATATGCATCTGACTACTGGTGTTGGTCCAATTTCAACAGGAGTGTTTAACATGTATTATTATGTGAACCTTCTTATCTTTCTAAAATCCAAAAACTTCTGAATTCTGAATCACATTTGCTCCAAGGATGTGGGCTCCAAGAACTGCTGCCCTAAGTGAGAAATTTCCATATATAGATTTCTTAGCATTTTAACAGTATTATTTAAAAAGGTCTGTTATTTTTAATTAAACTGTACTTCAATTTAAAAAACACTGTGTCAACTATGCTTCAATGAAAAAACAAAACAAAACCTTAAACAAGTAAATTAACAGACTAGAACTATAGGGGGACACCTGGATGGTTCAGTTGGTTAAGCATCTGCCCTTGGGTCAGGTCATGATCTTCAAGTCCTGGGAGAGGCCAGAGCCCAGCTTCTTACTCAGCAGGGAGTCTGCTTCTCACTCTCTCTCCCCATTCCCATCACTGATTTTCTAATAAATAAATAAAATCTTAAAGAAAAAGAACTATAGGAATGACACCCCACCTTCTATTATTAAGGAGTGGATAGGCAGAATGGCTTTACAAAAGCTTACTAGTGGTTAAGTCATTATTCTAGGGGCGCCTGGGTGGCTCAGTGGGTTAAGCCGCTGCCTTCGGCTCAGGTCATGATCTCAGGGTCCTGGGATCGAGGCCCGCATCGGGCTCTCTGCTCAGCAGGGAGCCTGCTTCCCTCTCTCTCTCTCTCTCTGCCTGCCTCTCCATCTACTTGTGATTTCTCTCTGTCAAATAAATAAATAAAATCTTAAAAAAAAAAGTCATTATTCTAAAAAACTGAATTTATCTTTTTAGATTAAACTGCTTTTTAATTGTTTTTTCCTACCAGATTTCAGTTTTATCTATTGGTAACCATCTTGAAGAACAAAATATATTTAAGAATTGAGTATCTGAGCGCATTTTTAAAAGGTAAAGGTAAGAGTCACCTGGATGGCTCAGTTGGTTAGGCACCTGACTCTTGATTTCAGCTTGGGTCAAGAGTTCTAAGATCAGGCCCCATGACAGGCTCTGCACTCAGCAGGCATCCACTGAAGATTCTCTCATTCTCCCTCTGCCCTTACCCCCACTCACACACACTCTCTCTCCAAAATAAATAAATAAAATCTTTTTAAAAAAAGGTAAAGGTAAAAAGGCTAGATTATTTTCCCCTACTAGAAGGTATAGAACCAAAATAAATTGCCAAGAATAAAACACATCACAGGGGCGCCTGGATGGCTCAGTGGATTAAAGCCTCTGCCTTCAGCTCAGGTCATCATCTCAGGGTCCTGGGATCAAGCCCCACATTGGGGTCCCTGCTTGGCGGTAGCCTGCTTCCCCACCACACCACACCCCCCGTACCTGCCTCTCTGCCTACTTGTGATCTCTGTCAAATAAATAAGTAAAAATCTAAAAAAAATCCAAAAAACAAAAAACCACCACAACAAATGTTCTAATAATGATTGAGACTATTGAACAATTAACTCACAGATTATTTAAAGTACTGTTTTAACATGCTGAGAAATTACACCTACCATACATTTTAAAACATCTGTATAGTTCTTTCAGTCAGTAAAAACAATTAACAATTTATGAAAGGAAACCATTTGCAGTCTCCAATCTGATTACACAAACTACAGTGATTAAAGACAGTACTTCCTTTTAACTACAAAGGCAGAACTATATTATGCACTTCTCTCCATTTACCCAACCCAGATGATCACCCACATTAAGAGGGTTTGAGTATCCAGTCCATATTACACATTCTTCTTTCCTACCTCCCTCTCTACATTCAGGAGAGGACTTGAAATTAGGTGGTACTAGCTGCTAATCTACACTAATTGGTATATGAAAGTAATTATTGTAGGAAACAAATCACTAACCCTTAAGACCTGAGAGTTCCTGACAGCACAAAAATGTGACACTAATAAAAGCCGACTACTACAAGACTACAATGTGCCAATCTGGTGAGCCATGCTCACAGGAAATCCCAAGTACTAGCCCATCACTTTACTGTTTTAAAAAAAAAAAAAAAAAATTTTTTTTTTTCAATGGTACATTAGTATCTAAAAGGTTACATCCAAATTCTCCATCACGGCACTCAAAACTGTCTTTAACATGGTCCCAATTTACCAGCTCCAAATTTATCCCCCGCCTCTAAACAGAAATTATCCATACTATTGGTGGTCTACTCACTACCCACTGAAGATAATATCTCATTTCTGCCTCTGTACCTTTCTTTGTTCATACTACTGCGTATGGTGTGACATGCCTTTCTCTTCAAATGCTCCTACTGTGCTCTTTCAACTGACAAGCATTTCCTGAGGATCTATGCTCCTGAAGACCACCACAACTTCCAATTTCTCCATGAATTTTCTTAGAACTACTTCAGTCCACACAGATTCCTTGTGAACACCTTGTGCTCCACAATCGAACACTGGCTGAAAATGAACTGGAATTCCAATATTGTAGCAGCCTCCTACGTCTCCCATTTAAAAAAATCTGTCACACTCTCTCCTGCTAAGATTATAGGACAGGAGAGACTTAACCTCCTCAATGACAGTAACAGCTTATTATTGTTATTCTCTCTCATTTTAGTCACTCACTTACCAGAACTACAACAACTGGCACTCTGATAGAAGTTGGAGCAACAGCTGGAACATTCCTTAGCAGGAAGATGGGTAGCTGGTGGGAACACAAGAAAACACCAGTACCAATGCTGTAAATGGTATACTTCTCTCCTGCTCAGAAGAAAAGCAGCAGTTCATCAGCTACTTTAGTTGGGACCCAAAAAGGGTATCGGAGGCTAACTACAGGCCCCAGAATTAACGGGCTCACAATGGCATCTGTGCAGCTGTCAGGACTGGAAATAAGGCCACCATCATGGTGTAAGTGTTCCTCATGCCTTCCTCAAAATTTTCTGTTATCAAAACTTTCAAATGCCTACAAATTTCATTACTTCCACTACACGATTGAAATAATCCCTTCAATGTATAGCTTACCACTCTTAATGCTATACCTCAGCTTCCAAGGTTAGATCTTTTTTCTTATCCCTAAACCCAGATCTAAAATGATCCCTTGGCCTAAAATCTTTCTTACTGATACTAATTACTTATATGAACTATAATTTGCTCAAATATGCAAACACTGAAACAGGTGACTGAATCCCTAAAACACAATGATTAAAAATGATCATGTGAAATCCCAACATATCCTTCTTAAAGAATTACAGGTAGGTTCTTGAAACTTATCAAGACCCCAAATTAAGGTAAAAAATTCACAGAAAGCCAAAAGTTAAATAAGCTCTAATGCTCAAAGTACTCTGATACCCTTCACATTTTTAAAAAGCTTATGTTTAGGCCTTTTATCAGCACAAACTGAGGAGCCCATATTGAGGAATTAGAGATAACCCAGTTTTTGAAAGGGAAACAGATAATATGAAAAAAAGGGCACAACACGTTTCTAAGCTGAATCAACAGAAGTGACTTAAGAATTAAAATAAGAGTGCTACTTTAAAAAGAAAATACTGCATTAAAATCAATATATAATTCACTAATTTTTATATACCAAATGTAATTTTAAATGTTCAAACAAAATACCTTAAAATTTCCAAATTTTTCCTACTTCTCAAATCTCTGTAGGAATTGAGAGACACTTACTCATAATTTTTCACAAGCTGATAAAGGCAAAGAAGAATTCCTAGCCAACAAGCACTGTTATCAGACTGAAG
Source organism: Mustela nivalis (assembly GCF_964662115.1). Classification (NCBI taxonomy): domain Eukaryota; kingdom Metazoa; phylum Chordata; class Mammalia; order Carnivora; family Mustelidae; genus Mustela; species Mustela nivalis. The sequence goes on along the minus strand of NW_028134029.1, from coordinate 35,435 downwards.
ATAAAAGCCAATTTTGTCCACAATGGCAGTCCAGCGGCTTGGATAATCATGTTTGATGATATGGTGAATGCATGTAGTAAGTTGTACCCTGAAAGTCAAAAATAAACAAAACATTAAGGAGAAAGAAATGGTACCTAGATAAAATTCTGCTCACACAAAGAAAATGGCTGGTTAGGTAAAAATAAATAAGTCACTGAGAAAAAACTACTCATTCCTACTGATTTAAAAGAAACCCAACAAATGTTACAAATGTAGGTGATTTTATTTTTCCTTATTTTTCATCCCTATCATCAACTAATGTGTTTCATTTAAAACACAGCTATTTTCATTAAAAATTCTGCAAAATCGGGGTGTCTGGATGGCTCAGTCAGTTATGCATCTGACCCTCGATTTGGGGTCAGGTCGTAATCTCAGGGTTGTGAGATCGAGCCTTGCATCAGGCTCATGTTCAGTGCAGAGTCTGCTTGTCCCTCTCCTCTCCTCTGCCCCTCTGCTCTCTATCTAAAATAAATAAATACAATTCTTAAAAAAAATTCTACAAAATCATATAAAAATAAGAACTTTAAGTGATCAAGACCATATAATATATAGTCAGCATTCTATCGTTTTCTTTAACCCCTCTCACCTGATCACACTGTTTCATAAATTTCACATGAAGAAGTTTAGAAGTTCTTGGTTTAAAAATAAAAGAAGTTGTTCTTGGTTTTTATAAATACAAAAACTTAACAGTAAGAAAATACAAAAGGAATTTGCCTGTTATTAAGTTTACCACTATAAAAACGACAGGTTTTTATGTTCTGAAAGAACCCACTGTGCTGTCTCCTCCCAAACTCCACAAATTATGTACCTGAAACAATGGGTAAGTTTTAAAATATACATATACCTGATGAGCTCAGGAGAGTGGATAATAGCTTCTACAATATTTTCTCGAATACAATGCCGATCTTCTTCTGGAATGGTATAAGGGGATATATCCCCTGGTGCTGTTTCCCGATCAGGCCAATACTGTGTTATCATATTTTTCAAATAGATAACACCTAAAATGTAGATAAATTTAACAAGAGAGTGTTTACTGTGAAAGTACTGTGAATATCCCTTTTAAGTGTCCACACCTCCATTTAAAATACTGCATATTTTATTATTTTCAAAGTTGATAATCAAAACAGTTTAATTCTTAGCTACAGTAATCACCCCTGGAGTTAGTATTAAACATACAGGCTAAGAAACTCTACAAATAAACACACTATACAAACAAGACTATTAAGACTTTTTACATCACATTTATACTTTTATCCTGCTGTCTGTAGGAATGCTATTTGGATTGATTTAACCATATTAATTTTCCAAATGAAGCCTCTAAAGACAAAACTACATATACATACTATACTATACTATACATAATAGCACTGCTATAGACTGAGTATTTGTGGTCCTCTCAAATTCACACTGAAATCCAAACCCCCCAGTTTGATGGTATTAGGGGTGGGGTCTTTTGTGATTAATGCCTTTATAGGAGAAACACCAGAGAGGTTCCTCTCCACTCAACATGTTGGGCTCTAAGAACCAGAAAGTGGGTCCTCATCAGACACCAAATTTGCTTGCTCCTTGATTTTGAACTTCTCAGCCTCCAGAACTTTGAGGAATATATCGATCATCCAGCCTGTGATATTCTGTTACAGGAGCCCAAACTAAGACACACAAAGGCTGTTATTTTTTATCATAGGAAAATCACAGCATAAAAATTTTTAGTCTATAAATTTAGGCATTTCATTAATATACCACAATCAACCACTTCAAATTCATATTATTTTATGGGAAAATGTGCTGTGTTCAAAAATTACAGATTACTTTTTCTATTAACTATCATACCACTATCTTCAATACTGCTGGTCAACACAAGATGAACTAGATTGCTAACAGTGCTTTTTATCCAGTCCTCTACCCCCAAATGAGAGCTACATTGTATAGCTCATTGTATAGCTCAACCACAAATGTATAGGATGTATAGGAAATGGAAATTATTCAAAATTAATCAATTACTAAATTCTACAAAACACAGCCCTTCTCTGATTAGTAATTAACTCTTACCTGGAGTATTATACCTATTGGAATAGCATATCTCATATATCTATGACTTTTATATTCTACTTGGCTCTACCTTGGGAATTAAAATACTACTCCACCTTACAGTATCTCAAAAAAGATTGATTGCACATTAAAATCCCTTCAACAAAAGTTTTAAGACAAACTACCTCTACAGTAAAGAACACTGACTCAGTATATATAATATGTTTTAGGTTAGTACTATTTCCAGAATTTTGATTCTTTAGCTCCAAAACAGAACAGATTAAAATTAAGACGTGACACAGTGCTATGTCTTCTGCACAGAGTCTCTGAGTATTTCTATCATAATACATAAAAGAATGGGTATATAGGAGCGCCTGGGTGGCTCAGTCGTTAAGGGTCTGCCTTCAGCTCAGGTCATGATCCCAGGGTCCTGGGATCAAGCCCCACATTCCAGCTCCCTGCTCAGCAGGAAGCCTGCATCTCCCTCTTCCTCTCCCCCTGCTTGTGTTCCCTCTCTCGCTGTGTCTCTTTCTGTCAAACAAATAAATAAAATCTGAAAAAAAAGAATGGGTATATATATTTATTTGTATAATTATGATTCAGTATTTTAAGGTTTTTGGTCTCCAAAACACATAAACAAGTGAGAACTGCACTGTAAGAATACCGTGATTCAAAGTCTATTCCATCCAGGATGCTTGGACTCTGCTACAAAGACCAAATGCATCTCTCAAGTCTAGCCCACGGAATCACAATATGCCCTACACTAAAGAGTATCATTCAATTATTAAAAGAATGTAATTTGTAAAGTAATGATTAGATTTTAAAATTCTTGACTAATTCCACAGTTTGGCTGCTTCTGGTTTTGTACATACTAACTACACAAATTTCTAGTATAATTTAATTTTGCTAATGCACATAATCAAGTCTCAAAATGTTAATTAAGGTTGTCCCTCCTCCTTTCAACATCTTAGCAAAAATCTGAGATTTAAAGGCAATTATTTTATTCATTTTAGAAGTAGAATTTAGTGACTCATCAGGTGTATATAACGCCCAGTGCTCATTACATCAAGGGCCCTCCTTAATGCCCATCACCCAATTATTCCTTCCCTCCATGCACCACCCTCCAACAACCCTAAGTTTATTCCCAGTGTTCAGTGTTTCTTATGGTTTGCCTCCCTCTCAATTTTAACCTTGTTTTTCCTTCCCTTCCTCAAATGTTCACCTGTCTTGTTTTTTAAATTCCACATGAGTGAAATCATATGGTATTTTTCTGAGGCAAAGATTCTTATCTACAAAATAACCAAATAGGAAAATGCCAACTTCATTAGCAGAAGAGAAATGACAGTTAAAATGCATAAAAGCAACTTTTCACATAGTGAAAAGAAGGGCCATATGTACCCCAAAGTTCATGGCAGCAACAGCCACAATTGCTAAAACTGTGGGAAGAGCCAAGATGCCCTTCAACAGACGAATGGATAAAGAAGATATGGTCCATATATACAATGGAATATTACGCCTCCATCAGAAAGGATGAATACCCAAATTCTGTATCAATATGGATGGACTGGAGAAGATTACGCTGAGTGAAGTCAAGCTGAGAGAGTCAATTATCATATGGTTTCACTTACTTGTAGAGCGTAAGGAATAATATGGAGGACATTAGGAGAAGAAAAGGAAAAGTGAATTGGGGGATATTGGAGGGGGAAAGGAAGCATGAGAGACTGTGAACTCTGAAAAACAAACTGAGGGTTTTGAGCGGGGGCGGGGGTGAGGGGATAGGTGAGCCTGGTGGTGGGTATTTAGGAGGGCACATATTGCATGGAGCACTGGGTGTGGCACATAAACAATGAATCTTGGAATACTGAAAAAATAAAATTAAATTAAAAAAAATAAAGGCAACTTTTTTCTATTAATTAGAAAATTTTAAAAAAGACTTACAGCTGACCAGGGCCTAGTGAAATTACTATATTTCATAGGCCCCCAAAAATGTTCCATTGTTGTGCTACTTATATAATACCAATATTTTAAAAGATAATAAACTTATATGCATTCACTTATTTACTGAGTATGTTTGGTGTGTCAGGCAATATTTTAGGTACTGTGAATACAACTATTAATGAAACAAATCTAAGATTAAATGATTGAAAAATGGTTCACTTGAAAAATGGTTCACTTCACATGGCACATTATGGTAAATTACTTAATCACTGAAATAAATTTTAAGACTAACACTATGTAAAGAAAAGGGATGAGCTTACTATACATTAAATGAAGCAAAAAAATTTTTTAACAAAACTGATGTACAGAAAAAGAACAGGAAGAAATAGAGAAATAGTATCATAACATAACTGGTTTTTCTAGAATGGTGAAATTATGAGTAACTTTATATTTCCTATAACAAAATTAATACACTTGCAAATAAATTAAGTAACAGGACACTGAAGATGTGAATTCCATTATTTTGCAGACCAACAGATAATATGAGAAGTAACCTACCACATTTTCACAGACCATCTGTTACTGAGAGAACTGTTCAATATCTTATTGAAACTAGAACTAAGAAATACAGTAGTCCCCCCCTTATGCACTGATTCACTTCCCGTGGTTACCCAGTCAAGAAGCATATGACCTTTTCTGACATATTATCAGAATAGATTTTGACCACGTCAAAATGCCTACATCATTAATCTCACCTCATCTCATTACACAGGGATTTGATCTTTACACATCATCACAAGAGTATGTACAGTAAAATAGGATATTATGAGAGAGAGACCACATTCACATACCTTTTATTATAGTATCCTGTTATAACTATTCTAATTTATTATTAATTATTGTGGCTAAACTCTTACTTGCCTAATTTACAAATTAAATTTTATTAGTATGTACATATAGGAAAATACGTAGTACATATAGCATCATCAGTTCTATACAGTTTTAGGCACTCACTGTGGACTTAAAATGTAACAGTCATGGATGGGGCGGCTACGGTAGTACTTTTTAAATGGTTAAAAACAGTAAATGCACAAGCTCTAAGGAGCAAGTGCATAAACAAAGGGGTTTGTATCTTAGAATCACCCACTGGGCTACAAAGAATCTTTTAATAAACCCTATCAATTTCTCTTTCCAGCTTCTCTTTTAATTCAACGAAATACCACATTCCTTTAACTCTGCCACCAATAACAAGGCACTAGCTGTTATAGTAAACACATGAGGGCAAACAGCTTTTCAGGGAAGAAAATCACTGAATGGCCACCCCAATATACCTCTGCTATTCAACTCTGAACCTTTTCAATAACTGATTTACAAAAACCCCCCAAAATAATTCAGTAACTTGCCTGCCTGTCTCACAGGTAAATCCAGTTGTTCCGACATAGTAATCTGAAGCAGTGTTGAAACAAAATTCAGAGACTTGTGTGCCTACAAACAAACAAACAAAAAAATAGGTTTTAAATTTCTGCAAATAAATATTCCCAGTACTCTGTTCTACTGTTTGACTGGCACAAAAGGCTAACCACCCACAAGTTGGTCCAAGCCTCATTTCCCATCACCCACCAACAATGAACTAAAAAAAAAAAAAAAAAAAAAAAAAGAATAACCTAACTCCTAAAATATTCTGGATGTTTGCATTTGCCTTCATTTCATACTGCTCCACTTCCCGTTTATCCTAACTGGTACTCTTAACCTACCTACACTTAACTTACATGAACAGCTCAAGAACAATATCCTCTTTAATACCTACTTCCCCAATTCAGTAATAATTTCTCCATAGAGATGTTCTACTGAGTGACCAGACAAACTGAATCAGTAAAAATTAATAGCCTGGGAAGTGGTTTCCAAGGTGCTAATAATGTTTTATTTTGGAATGTGGCTATTTTACCGAAGTGTTCAGTTTGTAAAAATTAATCAACAGTACCCTTCCAATTACTATCCCGTATGCATGTTACATTCAAACAGAAGTTTAAAAATCAATAGCTCTGAACATATAATAAAAGTAGGATACAAATCATATGTTGATTATTTAATAAATACATTTATATGAAATTCCAATGTAGCATATACAGAAAATAAAGAAATACACCCAAAATGTTAATATAGTTATCTCTTGGGCGGTAGGATTATAAAGGGACTATTCTTCACATATTTTCTATTTTCCAGTTTATACTACACACCCTGGACACTTTCATTAACAGTATAAAAAAGTTATTTAATGATTCCTAAACTTGTCATATTTGCTTCTGTTTAAAAAAAAAAACAAACACTCAAGTTATATCCCTTCTTAAATGTTTTCAGAGTTGCATTCTCTCTCCCCCAATATAACTACCACCTATGTCATCTCTTCCTTTCTGCCCAAGTTTTAGTATTTTTTCTGCACATGTTCACATAAACAATAGTAATTTTTATTTTAGTTTCTTCTTTACAGACTTTCCCCCACAAAAATATTCCATACATTCTTAGAAACAAAAATTTCCCTTTGGATATAAAAAATTTCTTCCATATTAGAAGCTGGAATTCAGTCACTCCAAAAATTGTTTTATTTAAATGTTCCTGGTGCAAGACCCCATGGCAGGAGCTGAGAATACAAAGCTGAAACAAAACAGTAAGGTTCCATGACCTCATGGAAAAGTGTTTAATGTGAAGGACAGTGAAGATAATCAAACAAGTAATTACAGTAAAGTACAGTAGAAGAGGTAGACACAGTATGGGAGAATCAAAAGGAGAATCTTCCAACCTAGAAGTAACGGGTAAAGACTCAAATGGGAGTAGTTAAGTGGATGAATGATAGGTATTTGTCCTTTCTGGTACTCTAAACACCATTAACCATATAACTTTCCTGAAACACCCTTCTAACTATGCAATTCACACACTGTTCCTTCTCAGATTGCTTTGCTGGTTTCTTATCCTATTTAAACTGTAACTGCTCAGTCATAGGCCATCTTTTACACTTCCCAGCTGATTTCATCCAACCACTGTCTTTAAATACTATGTCAGATACATTATTTCCAGTCTAGTTCACTCTTAAGAGATTTCTTTAACATCCCTACCTTCACAGGCTTCTCAAATTTATTACGTTCAAAGCATATTCTCCCCCAAAAGCTATGTTTCTACTTTCCTGTACCATTTCTTCCCACCTTTTTCATCACCAACCTCAGTTACTTATGTCTAATACCTGAATGACATCTTTAATATTTCCCTCTTTTTTATTCCAATTCAGTATTTCAGGTCCTGTCAATTCTATATCCAAAATACTTCTATAATTAATATACCCACTTTCTCCATTCCCACTAACATCAACCTCATCCAAACGACTATCATTTTCCTTTATGTAAGTAAGTACTCCTCACCTCCACCATTCCTCTTTTAATAGCCAAAGGTCTTTAAAATTGTAAACCAACCCCCTTAAAAAAAGAAAAAAAAAAACCTTTTAATAATTTTTTGTTTTAATTTTATTTGTCAGGGGCTCCTGGGTGGCTCAATTGTTAAGCGGCTGCCTTTGGCTCAGGTCATGATCCCAGGGACCTGGGATAGAGCCCTTCATCAGGCTCACTGCTCAGCAGGGGCCTTCTTCTCCCTCTCCCACTCCCCTTGCTTGTGTTTCCTATCTCGCTCAGCCTGTGTCATATAAATAAATCTTTTTTTTTTTAATTTATTTGTCAGAGAGAGAGAGAGCACACAAAGCAGGGAGAGCAGCAGGCAGAGAGAGAAGCAGGCTCCCTGCTGAGCAAAGAGCCTGATGTGGGAATTAGCCCCAGGACCATGGGATCATGACTTGAGCTGAACAGAGACCTTGACTAACTGAGCCACCTAGGCGTCCCAATGGCTTTCTACTCTACTTCCCAAAGACTGTATAAGGATCTGTATTATCTTGCCCCTACCTATTTTGTCTCATTGAAAGAAACTTTCTCACCTCCCACCGTCCCACCCTACCAGCCGCCTTTAGGTTCTTTCAACAACAAACTTAATTACTACACTTTCCATTCTGTGACTTTCTACCTATAACACTCTTCTGTCCATTGCTCACTGGAGTTAACTGATCCACAGCTTCACATTCTTTGAGTTTCTCTAAACATTTAGAGAAGGCTTTGCTGACTGATCATTCAAGTTAAAGAAGGGCTCCCTATTACTCTCATAATCTCCAGGGTTTTTTTTTTTCCTGTAACATTTATTACATATTTGTAGACTGATTTATGTCCATCTCTTCTGTTAATTAGATTTTAAGCTTCATTGACAGTAACTATTACTATTTTTATTCCCAGTTCTTCATGATGGTTGGTATTTAAGGTGTTCAATGAATTTATTAAATGAAGAACTGAAATGAATCAACAAAAAAATGTCTTGGAAGCAGCAGTGAGCACCTAGGAGCAGTGTAGTATAAAAGAGAACTTACATTAAAGAGATAGATGAAACCACAAAGGACACTACTATCTACACTAACACTGTGGCTCTTTTTAGGACATTTATATTATAGTATATATCTTATCTCCTGCATCAAATTATGAATCCCTGGAAAGGACAGCTAGATTCAGACAGTCTGATTATAAATACAAGTGATGCTACTTCCAACATTTTTAAATCTTGAGCAAGTTGCTTCAGTAAATCTAAGACTTAATTACAAAATTAGTTTAACAAAATCTGCTTCACTGGATGGCTGTAAGAAGTAAGTGAACAAGGTGCCTGGATGGCTCAGTTGGTTTAGTGTCTGCCTTCAGTTCAAGTCATGATCCCGAGGTCCTGATATGGAGCCCAACGTGGGGCTCCCTGCTCAGCGGGGAGTCTGCTTCTCCCTCTCCTTCTGCCCCTCCCCCCAGCTTGTGCTCTCTAGCTCTCACTCTCTCTCAAATAAATAAACAAAATTTTTGAAAAAAGGTACAATATGTAAAATATTATAGTAAATGTCAAGACATAAAAAATTGTTATGCTGTTTTTAATCTCCATACACAGTAGAATCTCATCTTTCTCAGAGTATGTTCTGGCATAAACTGAGCATTGCCAAATGGTTCTTAGTTCTTTAAATCACTTAAAAAGGGCGCCTGGGTGGCTCAGTGGGTTAAGCCTCTGCCTTAGGCTCAGGTCATGATCTCAGGATCCTGGGATCAAGCCCCGCATAGGGCTCTCTGCTTTGCAGAGAGCCTGCTTCCCTCTCTCTCTGCCTGCCTCTCTGCCTACTTGTGATCCCTCTCTCTCTGTCAAATAAATAAAATCTTTAAAAAAATATTAGCAAACATATTCAGGCAAATTACGAAAAATCAGTACAAGCAGACAATCCTACCTGAAAACAATGTATGCAATACATGAAAGCACTAGTGAGGATGTGAAAAATATCGAACTCATACACACAGTGCATAAAACAGTACAACCTTATTGGAAAACTGGCATTTTGAAACATGCATCTACCTTATAACCTAGCAATCTCACCTTTACATATCCAAGAAAAGTGCTTGTGTCCACAATACCTGTCCACTGACAAGTGAACGCAAAAACAAACGTTAGTAGAAGTCATACAATGAAATACTATACAATAACTTAAAAAAAAAAGTTTACCTGTGGAATCAAGTAATATGGATCTCAAAAAACATGTTAAGAAGCTAGACTACCTGGGTACATACCAGGTGATCCTATTTATATGAAGTTCAAAGACAGGCAAATCTAGTCTTACAGTTAACAGAAGTCAGAACAACAGAAGTCAGAATAATGGCAACCTGAAGGAGGAAAGGTATTAATTGGGAAGTGTCTCAAAGGAACATTCTAAGCCAATAGAAATGTTATATAAATTTTGATTTGGGGAGCCTAGGGGGCTCAGTCAGTTAAGCATCTGCCTTTGGCTCAGGTCACGATCCCAGGGTTCTGGGACTGAGTCCCACATTGTGCTCCCTGTTCAGCAGGGACTCTGCTTCTCCCTCTGCCCCATCCCAGCTTGTGCACCCAGGCTCTCATGCTCTCTCTCAAATAAATACCTGAGATATAAATAAATAATTTATTTGACAGAGAGCAAGAGAGAGAGAACATAAGCAGGAAATGGTAGGCAGAGGGAGAAGCAGGCTCCCTGTTGAGCAAGTACCCAAACTAGGGCTTGAACTTAACAGGTACCCCAATAAAATCTTAAAGAACAGCAACAACCACCACCACCACTGAACTGGATACATTACGAAGTGGCTGAATTCAGTAAGTTATTAAAAAAAAAAAAACCAAAACTGAACTACGAAAATAAGTACTGATTTTACTACTCTTCAAAGTCATTTGCCTTCACAAATACACAAGAACAAATCTAAAAAGTCCAACTGAGAAAAAGTTACTTTCAGACAGCTGAGCTGGGCCAAGAGGTAAGAAAGAATGAGAAAGAATGTTTCTGACAGCAGAAATCACAGAAGCAAATTCAACCTGGCACATCTATCTACTTGACCTATACAAATTTCCATCCAGCTGGAATCTCTAATGCCTTCTATTCTTCCAAAGTTTAACAAATGGACATAAAATAATATCAGACATGAGATTCTTAAAATTCTGAGGGAAAGTAGATTAGCAATCACCTAGGCCTGGGATATGAGATTAAACTGGAAGGAAGAATTAGTGCTCCTGGGTGCTTCTGTGAGTGAAGTGTCTGCCGTTAGCTCAGGTCAAGATCCCAAGGTCCTAGGATCAAGCCCTGAGTTGGACTCCCTGTTCAGTGGGGAGCCTGTTTCTCCCTCTTCCTCTGCCACCCGCCCTCGACCCCCCACTCATGCTCTCACTCTCACTCTATCTCAAATAAATAAATAAAATTTTAAAAAATAATAAAAATAAAAAATCAACTGGAAGGAGGGATCTTACTGGGATAATGAAAATATTCCAAAATTAGATTGTGGGGACACATGGGTGGCTCAGTTGGTCTGCCTTCAGCTCAGGTCATGACCCCAGGTTCCTGGGATTGTGTCCTGCACCCAGCTTCTTGCTCAGCAGGGAACCTGCCCTATCCTTCTGCCTGGTGAGGCACCCAGGCATCCCAAAGTAGGGTTATATTAAAGAGATTATTAAGAGGGGCGCCTAGATGGCTCAGTAGGCCCAATGCTGGGCCCAGTCCCAGGACCCTGAGATCATGACCTGAGCGGAAGGCAGAGGCTCAATCCACTGAGGCCACCCAGGCGCCCCGATAAGGTCTTTTTTTAAAATTTTCTATTTATTTGTTTAATTGACAGAGAGACAGTGAGAGAAGGAATACAAGCAGGAGGAGTGGAAGAGGGAGAAGCAGGCTTCCCCCTAAGCAGGAAGCCCAATGTGGGGCTTGATCACAGGACCCTGGGATCACGACCAAGCCAAAGGCAGATGCTTAAGGACTGAGCTACACGGGCATCCTGGAAGATAAGGTCTTAAAGCAGTATCATGGATGTAATTCTGGGTATATGACTATAAAACATTACAGGTAGAAAGCTATTACCACATAGTAATAGGCCTGGAAAACTACTCCATGGGTAGCCTTTCCCCACTCCCCCAAATATGTCTAACTTTACAAAAGAAAAAGATGAAAAGTACACATACATAAACAAATTTCCCCTGACCCTACTATGCCTTTAACCTACAGTCTTACTCCCATTCCCTTTCCAGCATTCTAACACTGTATTCAGAAAATTGCTTTCTCCAAGGTTACCAATATTTTAAAAGCTTTCCCCCCAAAGTCTTCATTCTGCTTTAACCCCCCTCATTTGGAAATATCAATAACCCTTTCTTTTTCTAATAGCTTTTTACTTATTACATAAGTAATTCATGTTTACTAGTAGAAAAATCTATGAAATTCATTTAAGTAAAAAGAAAACTAATTACCCACAACCAACCTTCTTACTTAAAATTCCTTTTCTTGTTTCCTACTTTTTAAAAAATATTTTATTTATTTACTTGACAGAGAGAGCAACAGCACATTTGCAGGGGGAGCAGCAGAGGGAGAGGGAAAAGCAGGCTCCCCACTAAGCCGGAGTCTTTTGTGTGGCTTGATCCCAGGACCCTGGGATCATGACCTGAACTTGAAGGCAGTTGCTTTACCAACTGAGCCACCCAGGCGCCCTTGTTCCTCCTACTTTTATGCACAATTCTCCTTTTTCCTGTTTCTCAAAGTTTCAAAATGGGCATGGCCAATGGTGAAGCCCTCCAGTCCATCCTACACCTCTAGATCATACTCCCTTCCTCTTAATTTACTGAGAAAAATAACTTTTCCATTGTTGGTTTCCCTCCTAACCTTCAATTCCATATTCTCTATTGCCTGCTATACATTTTCTATCTGATGTTTACCAGCTCCTCAAATCCGACTTAATACTCAAGTTATGTTTTTCTCCAATTTTTAAAAAATATTTTATTTACTTGACATTTTCCAATGTAATTAACTAATGTCAGTATCTTCTATAGTTACTCTTTAAGAAGTAACTTTTTATTATTTCTCTCCATTGGAATCCAACCGAAGAGAGCTTCAATTGCTACTGTACTTTACACTATTTATAAGGAAAAACAGAGGCATAAGGGCACTGTGACATCAAAGTACATCAATGAATATAACCAGATAATTAAAGAGCAAAGTGATTTCTAACTTTTCTGTTGTACTAAAGAATTTGACAAAGACAGGGGCGCCTTCGTGGGGCAGTTGGTTAAACATCTGCCTCTTGGTTTCAGCTCAGATGGTGATCTCAGTGTGATTATTGAGCTGACACAGTCTGCTTAAGATTCTCCATCTGTCTCCCCCAACCTCTAGTGTGCTGCCTCTCTCAAATAAATAAATCTTTAAAAATAAATAAATAAATAAAAATAATATGACAAAGACAATACTATCCCTATTTTACCTACACAAAATATTAGGCATAGTGAGGTTAAATCATCACAGTGGTAGAATCAGGGCCAGGCTTGAGGCTCTTCATTATGTCTTCCAGCTTTTCATTAAATAGTGGTACTTAAATGCTTTTCAACCAAGGAGTTTAAAATAACTTCTTAATCACAAATTACTTTAGTTAAAAACAAAAAAACACGGATGCTTGGGTGGCTCAGTCGGTTAAGCCACTGCCTTTGGCTCCGGTTATGATCCCAGGGTTCTGGGATCGAGTCCCATTGGGCTCCTTGCTCAGCGGGGAGCCTGCCTCTCTCTCTGCCTCTGCCTGCCATGCCTGATTGTGCACTCCCTCGCTCTCTCTCTGACAAATAAATAAATAAATAAAATCTTTAAAAAACAAAAACAAAAGCAAATTACTTTAGTAACCAAAAGAAAAAACACACTTTAAATCAAACTCATTAATGCGCCACTGACAGAAACAAACAGTAAGTAAAATAGTATATCCATCTACTGTATCTGAAAAAGAAATTTTCTTATAAATATATTAATACAGTGATTATCTTTCTTTCAGATCTTTCACATGCTATGTCACTGAATAACTTCTGTGTAACAGCCAAAGTATCCAGGGACTTTCCCTCTCCCAAATTCAAAACAGTATCTATTTAGGGATATTCTTAATTAAGGAATGTTAAATATACATTATATTCTCATAAATATTTTGCCGAATTTCTAGACACGCCAAATTGTACTACTAATATGCCATCATTTTGCACTTCTCCAGATCTAACATTTTTATTAACTGCACATTTCATAGGTCCTTTAATAAAAGAAAAATCAACTTCATCACTTATAAGTAAAATGTATCACTTACAGTAGTAATTGTAATCATCTGTGAAAATCCTAGAAGTGACTTAGTTTATGAATTTAAAAGGTAAACGCAAAGTATCAAGAAACTTAGCAAAGCCAAGACCACTTACTTTGTCACATAAAGCATATGAGCAGCTTTTCTACCTACATAACCATTTTATAGCACATTAAGCTTAGGAACTGAAGGTTTAAAAGGCTCCTAGGTAAGCCTCCTAATTCTACTTAGAGCATTTTTCTTGCTGCAAGTGTAAGAGGGGAAGGAATACTGATGCTGAGATCAAATCTGCTCTAAGCAAAGTCAAATTTAAGAATCTCATCTAAAACTTACACACAGCTCTATTATAAGTCCCAACCACATGCATCTGTGAAGGCTGTGTTGACTATGAAACTCCAGAAAGGCAGGAAATCATGAATACTTTCTATTAACCACTTAGCTCAGTGTCTATCATAAAGACATTTGCTATTAAATGAACCAAGGGAACCTGGGTGGTACAGTCGGTGAAGTGCCCCGACTCTTGGTTTCAGATCAGGTCCGGATCTCAGGGTCATTAGATTGAACCCTGTGTCAGGCTCTGCAGTGAGCACCAGTTGGCTTAAGATTCTCTCTCCTTCTCTCTCTGCCCTCTCTGTCTCCCTCTCTGAAATTTAAAAAAAAAAAAAAAAAAAAAGGGTTGGGGGAGAGCACCTGGGTGGTTTAGTCATTTAGGGTCTGCCTTTGACTCAGGTCATGATCCCAAGATTCTGGGATTGAGCCCCACATGAGGCTCCCTGCTCAGCGGGAAAACCTGCTTCTCCCTCTCCCATTCCCACTGCTTGTGTTCCCTCTGGCTGTGTCTCTCTCTGTCAAATAAATAAATAAAATCTTTAAAAATAAATTAATCAAATTTAATTAAGTTTTTTTAAAAAAGTAGAACCAGATTGGGAACTGTTATTCAGAATAAACATTTCAAAAAAAATTTTCCTGACATTACATTTTTTATAAATATCTTATTTGCGAGTAAGAGAGAGCGAGAGCACACACAAATGAGGGTAGAGGGGCCAGAGGAGAGGAGAAGCCAACTCCCCGCTGAGCAGGGAGTCTGAGGGATGGCTCCTTCCCAGGGTCCTGGGTTCATGACTTGAGTGGTAGGCAGACGCTAACTGACTGAGCCACCCAGGCCCCTCTCCTGACATTACATTTAAAACTTCAGTTCAAATGTAAGCTTGTTGAGAAAGAGGACTCTGTCTTGTATACAGTATCAGATCCCCGGCATAAAGACAGAATCTGCCACATGATAGGCAATACTTTTAAAATATTTGAAAATAATCAGAAACAATTAGTTGTTAGTGTCCATTCTCAGTTAATTAAAAAAAAAAAAAACTTCATCTACTGATTTTATTCCTATTAGAGATAAGTTCAAAGTCCACTAACTTTTAGAGTAGAAAAGAGAGCAATCATCTAGTTCAAATAAAAATAGTTAAAATTTAAGGAATACAGAAAACTAGGTGTTAAAAAATGGTATGAACTTTCAGTTTACAAGTATCACGGAAGGTCAGAGTAGGAAAAGATAGCATTTAAGATGAGAATAATGAGATTTGTGAATAGGAAACCCCCCCCCTTTCTAGATTTTATTTATTTATTTGACAGAGAGAGAGAGAGGGAACACAAGGAGGGGGAATGAGAGAGGGAGAAGCTGGCTTCCCACGGAGCAGGGAGCCCAATGCGAGACTCAATCCCGGATCCTGACCTGAGCCAAAGGCAGATACTTAACCACTGAGCCACCCAGGTCCCCCCAAATAGGAAAACTTTTAGTTTTAGGTGCTAGGAGCTTAACAGGCAGGGTGGGCAGCAGGAGCAAAGGTTTGTATAGAAGGTTTCCACTGAGAACACGGGTAGTGAAAGCAGGAAGAATGCAGAGACGATGTCTGTTATAATAACCTCCCAAAATCTTCAGAGATGTCTTAACTTCATCTTATAAATGAAGAAACAAGTATTTCTGAGTGAGAATAGGAAGTAGCAAACAGTCTCTGGAAACATAATAAACAATTAATGTCGAATAAATGAATACCAAATGTCATAGATTTTAGACTTCCTTAAAAAAAAAACAAAAACTTTTTTTTTTTTGAAGATTTTATTTATTAAGAAAGATAATGACTAAGAGAAAGAACACAAGCGGGGGCAGGAGCAGAGGGGAAAGGGAGAAACAGATTCTCTTGCTGAGCAGAGAGCAACATGTGGGGTTCAATCCCAGAAGCCTGCCTTAAGCAGTCAGGATTCTGGGATCATGACACAAGCCGAAGGCAGACACTTAACTAAGCCACCCAGGCGCCCCAAAAACCAAATTTTTAAAACTGTACTTTAAGACATACAGAAGTCAATTAATCTCAAAGTATATAATTTAAGTGACAAATGAGATTCCTGTACACAACTCTAAAGACTGAAAGACATTTCTAGTATTATACAAGTTCTTACTTCTCTTTGCATACAACAAATATTTACTGAGAGTCCACAGTGTGCCAGGCATTGTGCTTATAATTGTGCCAATTTTCAAGTTACAATAAGCTACTTACTAATGATCTCACTGTTTAAATAGGTACTTATGTTCTTTCTCCATTAGTGCTGATTGTTTTCCACAGAAATATACAACTACTACAGTTAGACTGAGACAGGAAATAAAATGTATGGCATGGTAGATGGGTTAATCAATGGGCACTTACGCACAATTAAATAATCTGGAGAGAACTTAGTAGGTGCCAAACACTTTGCTGAATTTTTTACATGCATCTCACTTAACCCACATGACACTATGACATATATACTATTACTATTTTTATTTTGTATGTAAGGAAAATGATGCTTAGAAGTTAAATAACTTTCCTAACATCTCCCAGCTAGTACAGAATGCTTCATAATTTAAAAAAAAAAAAAAAATCAAATAACTAAGCGGTTTTCAATTTTATTTCCAAGAAAGCTTGTACTTCTTATTGGTTTTCTCCAGTGTTTGAGGCAAAGCTTGTTACATGAAGATATTTCAAATTGGGAAATGACAATGCGATCAAAAATTGTTAACAGCATTAGGGAAAAAAAAGGACCAAAATTCATGCTATGCTACAGAGTAGTCAGTGGGGAATATTAAAATTCAGCTTTTTTAAAAAAAGATTTTATTTCTTAAGAAGAGGCAAAGTAGGAAGAGCAGCAGGCAGAGTGAGAGGGAGAAGCAGGCTCCTCCCTGCTGAGCAGGGAGCCCAATGCAAGGCTTGATCCAGGACCCTGGGACCATGACTGGAACTAAAGGCGGACACTCAACTGAATGAGCCACCAAGGTGCCCTAATACTAAAATTTATCTCAAAAATATCTGCCAAAAAGAGAGTCCTTACTATGGTCTCCAGCAGTCTAATGGAACTTTCTTAATTTTATCTATATGTAATATTTAAAAATATATAAATAATCTAAAAATCCTTGATTTGGGGGTGGTATAACAGTGCTAAAGCCTATATTATTATCTGCTATATTTAAGTAAGACTTAATACTGACAAATCAAAGAATTACAGTAACAAGACAAAAATTCCTCATCTCATAAAACTCTAAAATTACACTAGTGAGAATAAAATATGTATGATAAACTAGTGCTACAGAGAAAAATAAATGAAGAGAGATGTAGAATGTCTAGCGTGTTGTAGTCAGTGGAACTCCTCAGTGATATGAAGGAATTTAAATGATGATAGATCAAGTCTGGGAGGTACTGACTAAAAGCGGATCCAAACAGATGGAACAGTTAAGTGCAATCACTGTGAGGCAAGAGCAGAGCACTTTGTTTTTAACTATCTGCACTAGAATACTTTGATAACATTTATAATTTTTACAGCTAGTGATTACTTCACTTAGCTGAAGAGATTTACTCAAATTCAGTAATCTTTTTCTTTTAACTAAGTGAACCAAAATATAATTTCAATCGAATAAAAACAGTATGGAATGATTGCTTCATCTGTCTTATACAAAGCGAGAAGAGACTGAAGGAAATAAAAATGTTACTTCCTCATTCTTACTTCAGTCAAGCTTCTTCAAGATTTATCTGGGATCTATTTCTTAAATCAAGGTTCTGCCACAAAATAAGTCAAAGCAAGTAAAGTGTTCAAATGGAAGCACTTCATTAAAACAGAATGAAGACTAGAGCTGAGGATATTCTAATTAAAAGAAAAGTTACCTTAGGAAAATTACTAATAAGTTAAGGTGGAATAATTGAAAGAAATCTGCAAAATGTAAACCGCTAACAATCACAGAAATTCAGGTTAGACCACAAATTTTCTTTGACAGAAAATCAGTGTTCAGGGGCGCCTGGGTGGCTCAGTGGGTTAAGCCGCTGCCTTCGGCTCAGGTCATGATCTCAGGGTCCTGGGATCGAGTCCCGCATCGGGCTCTCTGCTTGGCAGGAAGCCTGCTTCCCTCTCTCTCTGCCTGCCTCTTCATCTACTTGTGATCGCTCTCTGTCAAATAAATAAATAAAATCTTAAAAAAAAAAAAAAATCAGTGTTCACTATTCCAGAGTATTCCAAAACCCTAACAGAAGCTTAAGAGTTAAGCAAAAAAAATGCTATGAATACTATTTTGATTATTCATCTTCTAAAGATCAGCCTGTGAAGTATTTATTCCAGGTCTCAATTACAAGATATCAGTGCATATAACTAGACATTCAATACCTGCTTGAGGGATGAATGAATTTCAGATTTTTCTACAAGGGAGCCAACTCTTTTTTCAAATAATTTTTAAAATTATTACACAGAGCATGTTTAGTCAGAATAATAAAATCATGGTAGAAATCACTGTAACTAAACTTTTAGGGTGCCTTAACTTACACATCTATAAATACTTCATGAACAAAATAATGTTCATCTTAACCTGTATCACAAAACAAATCAAAATAAAAAGTGACCCATAACTCCCTCCATATTTTCATAATGGTTCTAAAGAGGAATTTGTTTCAGCACATTATTTTATACAAAAGAAATCTAAACTCCTCCCAAGGTGACTTCGAGCCTAAAAATTTGAGTATGGGGGGTGAAGCCTCTGTCCTGGCTGGCTCAGTGGGTGGAGCATGGGACTCACCAGCCAGGAGTTTTAAGTTGGAGCCCCATGTTGGGTGAAGGTTACTTAATCCTAAAATCTTTAAAAATTTTTTTTGAATATCACTCTTGGTTGAGCTAATAACAGTCGCATTTATGTATATATTAAGACTTAACTTTTTTATTTTAAAACTTTACACTTGATTTGTCTAAACTCTGTAGGTAGTCTTCAAATATAAGTTCCTTGAGGGCAGAGATCTCTAAAAAGAGCACTGTACATTTAAGATGTCCAATTAGGAATACTCCTGTGGCTTCTGTAAAGTCAATATAATGTTTTTAAGTGAGTTTCCTACTAAGAGGAGCATTAAATAGGAGCATTAAATTAGATTAGAGGAGCATTAAAATAACTGAATTTCTACCTTAAAGAGGGGCTTCTTTTTCCATTTAAAAATAAATGTACACTGAACTTCACTAAAGCTTGCAGACTCAGTGGGATACCAAAAGACAATTATTAACTGGCATAGGAAATTACAGGGGTCCTTTTAAGATGCCTTTAAAATACCCATTGAAATATAAAAAGTTGCAGAAATTTAGAAACAAACAATGAAACTGAAGACAGTACAATAATATACCCCACATATTACGGCTGTTTTCCAAAGGGTGGTCCCCCGAAAATAAAGGGGGAAAAGGGAACCAATCCTCCGCAAGCTGATAAGGAGCTTGGCACGTTTCAAGGCACCCTGCTTTACACTGTCTCACTTTGACCGTCACAGCAACCCTGTGGCCTAATTTTATGAATGGGAGAAATTCAGCATCAAGAGGTTAAGTGACTTGTCCAAGGTCAGTCAAGAAAATTAGTGGTTCAGCTCTACCTAAAGGGTGCACTTCACCTGACACTTTCTACTACACCGCCCTGCCTCCCCGACTGAGGCATTAGCAGAGTAGAACAGTGAATCAGACTGATAGAGGTAGCCCGCGCTACCCTCGCCCTGCCCAAGAGGCGGGGGCTTGCCTCTGAAAGCTTTCCCTGGCCGCTCAGTCGCAGAGAAGAAAGTTGTACAGATCACGGATCAGCCCACTGAAGTGACAAGCTGACAGGCGAAACCCCCAAAGGACCGGCTCTGCATTCCCAAGAGCCCCTCCGACCCCGGCGCCAGCGAGACTGCTCCCGGAAACGTCTGAAAAACCTCCCAGTGAGTTTCGCCCCCTCCTGGGCGCGAGGAACGAGCTGGGAATGAGCCAGAGGGCGGCCGGCCACCCAAGCCAGCCATGTGTCCAGCCCGTCACGCCCGCCTCGCCTCAGCCGGCTCCTCATGCCTTGACCGCAGCCAGAGGCCCAGCTCAGGATCCGACGCAAAGGCTGCCTTGGCCGCCACCACCACCGCAGCAGCCCGAGGCGCCCTGGCGTGGCACTCGTAGTCAGGTCCCCGCCCCACACCTCCAGTTGGGCCCCTCAGCGACGCCGTCCGCGCCTCTGGCCAGGCCCAGAGGGCTCGGCCTGCCACAGTCAGCCGCCCGCCCGGCGTCCTTACTTCATTGAGCTGGCGCTCCGCGGCCTCACGCAGGGCTGGGTCCATGGTGCCCCTCAGGGCCTCGATAATGGTGTTGGGGTCCATGGCAGCGCGGACTCGGTCAAACCCGGGGCTCGGGTGCTACTGGGCCAGGAATAGCGCCGCTCACTGCGCACATGGACCCGCCGCGCTCCGCAGCGGCAACCGGCGCGAAAGGAAAGAGAAGCGCCAAGGCCCCGGATAGAACCTCTTCGCCTCGGCGTGGAGGCGGGAGATGCTCCAGCCACTTCCTGTCGGCGCGAACGCGGGGCTCCTTGGGAGATGTAGTCCACGAGAGCTTTACGCAGCCCACGTGGCCCTGAACTGTCTCTCCTAGAGACTAGTCTTGTTTTTCAAAAAGGAAAAATGTTCAAACTGCAAGAAAAAAATTAAAGCAATCAAACGCAAAAAAATTTCCGAGAATAATATACCGATAGTGACCGTGAAGTAAATCTGATGCAATGTGTGATGCGATCCATGGCTAGTAGCTTTGTAATTGAAGGTAATCTTCTGGAAAGCAGTTGAGCTGTGTTTCTAAATGCCATAAAAATGCTCATAATCTTTGCCCCAAGAATTACCATTCATGAGACTTTATCCTAAGAAAATAACACAAAAGATTAAATGAGCTTTATGGGTGAAAGGTATTATAACACTACATATTTATGATTACCAAATATTAAGAGGGTTTTTATTGAGTATCCAGATTTTGGTTAGGAACTTTATATAAATCACCTGTAAATGCAGAATAAGACATAATCCCTATTAGGATCCCACCTTCTTTAAAACAGTTAAACAGTTTCAGAAAGATTAAATAACTTGCCCAAGTTCACTTCCTAAGAAGCTGACCTAGGATTTCAAATCCTGGATGTTTCTGTTTCGAAAGTTTTCATTCTCTTCACTGAATCACTCTGCCTTTCAAGAAAAATGTCAATGTGGGGATTGTCAAGCAAATTAAAAGAATTCAATCAATTAAATACTTCACAGCCATTAAAAATTACAAATATTATATACATTGTAACAACACAAAAAGTTATGTGATGCTATGGCTTTGTAACATGGACAAAAACTGGGAAGCAAAGCTGGCAAATAAAATCAATTGATTTTCTAGGATGGTGAGATTTTGAGTAATTCCCTTTTATATTTGCCATCATTGTAATAAGATTATATAAACAAAGTTATGTAAAATTAATCATAAATCTTCAAATGCAACTTGTTAAAAGGTCACTTATTGTTTTCAGTTTGCAGAAAGGAGAAAGGGGTGCAAAAAAGCTTTTCCCTGGAATAATGGACTTTGCAATATTAATATCTCTTATACACCAACCATTGTGCCTGGAAGTGAGGTTTATGTAATTATTCCTAATTTATGAATGAAGAATCAAAGGCTCATATAAGCTATTTAAAAATTGTGAAAGATCATAAAATTCCCATAATATAACTTGTTGTTAGCTCTGTCAGTGTACTGATACAATCTGCTTAAGAATTTCCTCTCCCTGGGGCTTCTGACTGGCTCAGTAGGAAGAACATGTGACTCCTGTTCTTGGGGTCATGAGCTATTGATCTTGAAGTCCTGAATTTGAGCCCCACATTGGGTCTACACCTAGAGATTGCTTAGAAATAAACTTTAAAAAAAAACCAATTTCATCTCCCTACACATTCCTTGATTGTGAGAGCCTTAAAAATAAGGATTATGTTTTATTCACTTTTGTATCCTTATCTCCTATCATGAAGCTTAAATGTCTGCTAAGAGTTCAATAAATATTTTAGTGAATAAATGAAGAAAGGAATAAATGAACTAGTGATGACTTGATCGTTGAGCCAGAATTGAAACCTCAATCTTCATGATTCCAAAGCCAGTCCTCTTTACACTACTACATATCTATTTTAGATTCCAGAATTGACTTGTACATTATGAAATTGTGACAATTATAGCATAGCACAATGTATAAAAGTGCTCCAAAAATGTTACTTCCCTGGGCGCCTGGGTGGCTCAGTGGTTTAAAGCCTCGGCCTTTGGCTGGGGTCATGATCCCGTGTCCTGGGATTGAGCTCCTCATCAGGGCTCTCTGCTCAGCAGGGAGCCTGCTTCCTCCTCTCTCTCTGCCTGCCTCTCCACCTACTTGTTATCTGCCTGTCAAATAAAATCTTTATTAAAAAAATGTTATTTCTCTTTCCCTGAAACTGAAAGGGAAAAGAAGTAGTAGTGGAAAATAGGGTTTTTAAGCTATAGTACTGGGAACTGGGAACCAGCAAATTTTGCAGATCTAAAGCTGAAGTGGGGCCTGTGTCTCATGCTTCAGATAGAGCCCATAGGATGCTAGATACCGTCTGGGGAGCCAGAGCTCCTTTATCCACACAAGGAACGTGGCTCCAGGACCCTCCAAAAGGTTAGCTGCAGGGTGATTAGTATACCCAACTTATTTGTAGGTTTATTGTTTTTTTGTCAAGCAAGTGACAGAGAGGATGTTACTTATATGACTGGAAATACAGATGTGAGCTCCTCCAGGGCAGAGACCATGTCTATCTCTTTGTGGCAAACACAGAAATGAACATGTGCTCAACAAATAAATGTGTGAAAATTAAAGAAAAAACTGCCACATTAGGTCAGTATAAACATCAGTAGATAAACTTTTTATCTCATTGTTCAATCCCAATTCCTAGTACCACAATAGCCAATATAGATAAAATACCTTCTCGGGCAAGATTAGTCTGAGGAATTCAGAAAAGTATAAAATAATTTTAAGCTGGAATGCAATTGGACAAAAACAGAGGTAAGGAACAATGTAGGGGTGACTTGGTTAACTATAAATGACTTGGTTAATCTTATAAATGATGGTTTCGTTGTTCACACAGAAAAAAGGCATATCTTCTGCAAGTATGAAAGGAAAGGAGGGTTCAGGGCGTGACCATACAACTATAATATAAGGAAACAAAAAGAATCAATTTTCTCTTTACAAACTTCCATTGGAGGCTTTTGTGGATGAACACCAGTGATAAAGCCTTGAGGATAAATATCTAGCATAAGACCTAGACAGATGTGTCTGAGATGACTGGATTTTGTAAAGACATTCCACAATTACTGAAGCTTCACATCCTATATATCTTTTGTTAGGCCTATTTCAGACATCCCAAATATTTCAGACAAAATTTTTCATGAAATTTAATTTTTTCAATAATGGTTATCATTATACTTGTAACTAAATGAAATTCATTTTTACACCTTGGTAAGATTTTTACTCTAAACAATTCAAAATGTAGGGGTTAGGGTGGCTGTCTGGCTCAATCAGTAGAGCTTGGTACTCTTGATCTTGGGGTAGTGAGTTCAAGCCTGACCTTGAGGGTAGAGTTTACTTTAAAAATAAACAAATAAAATAAGTTTTCCTGTGCAATACCCTTTCCCAGTGTCTGCTAACTCCTGGGACCACAGTGGAAGAAGAAAAAAAAAAAGGTGGGAATTAAAAAAAAAGACAAGGAAGCTAAAAAAAAGAGTGATTGATTATGTTCTGAGCCATGTACCAATCGTATTGCCTTGAGTAAAGCTTTTATCCCACTGGCCCTCTTTTGTTGTTGTTCCTGTGAAGTGTTAAATAATTCTACCTAGGCTCCCAAAATTATTCTGAGAATCAAATGAAGTTGGGGAGTGCTTTGTAATTAAAAAGCTCAGAACAAAAGTAAATTGCTATTGGTATTTTAAGGCAAGGACTGAGGAGAAAGGAAAGTAAGAGGGCAAGGAAGGAGAGTTATAGAAGGTGACGAAAGGAGGACTTTCTTCAGAGCATCCTTCCTGGCAGCTGTGGTTCTGCACGTTCGGCAGCTCGATAGGTACGTGTGTAAAGCTTAGTATGTGCAAGAAAAAGTAAAAGACAATGTTGTACATAAATTGTTGAATGAAGACCATTCTTTATTGCATTTCTTTTAAATACACTGACTTGCACAAAATTGGAGTTCATGCCCTAAACCACATAAACAATTTTAAAGATAAACTTCATCAAAGTATTATTTACTTAAAATTCAATGAGGGTTCACAAAGTTATACATTCATGTCACTCTACCACAATCAACATATAGATTGTCTCCATCAGCCCTTCCCGATTAATCCTTATGTGTTCAGCTCTGTGCCTCATATGCCCACCAATGTGTTTTCTATTACTATCAATTAGATTTGCCTTTCCTACTTTTTCATATAAATGGAATCATGCAGAAAGTGCTTTTTTTTTTTAATTTATTTATTTGACACACAGAGAGAGAGATCACAAGTAGGCAGAGAAACAGACAGAGAGAGAGGGGAAAGCAGGCTCCCTGCTGAGCAGAGAGCCTGATGCGGGGCTCAATCTCAGGACTCTGAGACCATGACCTGAGCCGAAGGCAGAGGCTTAACCCACTGAGCCACCCAGGTGCCCCCAGAAAGTGCTTTTTGTGTCTAGTTTTTCCTTCCATGATGTTGAGGGTATCAGCAGTTCCCACCTTGCTAAATGACAGTCCGTTACCTGATATACAACAATTATTCATTCATCCGTTGCTGGACATTTGGGTCATTTATAGTTTTTTGCTATTGTGAATTAAGCTGATATGTACATTCATGTACAAATCTGAATGTGGACATATGTTTTCATTTCTCTGGTAAATAGCAAAGAATGGAATGGTTGATTTGTATTTTAAGTGTATATGTAACTTTACAAGAAACTGCTGAGGGCGCCTGAGTGGCTCAGTCGGTAAAGTATCTGCCTTTGGTTTAGGTCTTAATTTCAGGGTTTGGGAATTGAGCCCCATATCCAGCTTTCCTGGCTTCCTGCTCCTCAGGGAGCCTGCTTCTTCATCTCTCTCTGGCTGTTACTCCCCCTGCTTGTGTGTGCGTGTTCTCAAGTGAGAGTTCTCGCTGTCTCTCTCTGTCAAATAAATAAACAAAATCTTAAAAAAAGAAAGAAGGAAAGGAAAAGATTTTCTCCTATATTTTCTTATAGAAATCTTGTAGTTTTAGCATTTATGTTTTGATCTATGGTCCAGTTTGAGAGGTGTGTGTGTGTGTGTGTGTGTGTATGATGGAGATAGGGTTGAAGTTATTTGTTTCTGCATATGGATATCGAGTTAGTTAGTACAGCAGAATTCTTTAAAAAGTTTATCCTTGGGGCGCCTGGGTGGCTCAGTGGGTTGAGCCGCTGCCTTCGGCTCAGGTCATGATCTCAGGGTCCTGGGATCAAGTCCCGCATCGGATTCTCTGCTCAGCGGGGAGCCTGCTTCTCTTCCTCTCTCTCTGCCTGCCTCTCTGCCTACTTGTAATCTCTCTCTGTCAAATAAATAAATAAAATCTTTAAAAAAGAAAAAAAAAGTTTATCCTTGACCATTGAATTACCTTGGCCCCTTTGTAGAAAATTAATTGACCAAATACGTGTAGTTCTATGTTTGAATTCTCTACTCTGTTCCATTGATCTATTTATCTGTCTATGTCAATATCACAGTGCCTTGATTAATGTAGCTTTATAGTAAGTTTTACAGTCAAGTAGTGTAAATTTTCCAACTTTGTTACTCTTTTCAAATTGATTAAACTATTCTAGGTTATTTGCATTTCAAAATACATTTGGAAAATTCAGCTTGTTAATTTCCAGTTTTAAAAAATTCTATTGAGGTGCGCCTGGGTGGCTCAGTCCATTGAGCAGTTGCCTTCCACTGGGGTCACGATCCCAGCATCCTGGAATGGAGTCCCGCATCAGGCTTCCTGATCAGGGAGGAGCCTGCTTCTCCCTTTCCCTCAACCTGCCGCTCTGCATACTTGCACTCCATCTCTCTGTCAAATAAATAAATAAAATATTTTTAAAAATAAATTAAATTAAAATTTTTAAAAAGTCTGTTGAGGGGCGCCTGGGTGGCTCAGTTTAAGTGCCTGTCTTAGGCTCAGTTCATGATCCCACAGCTCTGGGATAGAACCACCGCTTCCCTGTTCACCAGGGAGTCTGCCTCTCTCTCTCCCTCTGCCCTACCCGTCCCCCAACCCTACTGTTCATGTGCACCCGCACAATCTCTCCCTCTTAATAAATCTCTCCCTACCTAATAAATAAGTAAAATCTTTTTTTAAAAGTCTGTTGAGATTTTGATAGATATTGCATTTAATCTACACACCAGGGAGACCTGACTGGCTCTGTTGGTGGAGGGTGTAACTCTTGATCTTGGGGTTGTGGATTTGAGCCCCACATTGGGTGTGTAGACTACTTAAAAATAAGATCTTAAAAAGAATCTGCACATCAGCTTGGGTAAAATTAACATCTTAACTATACTGAGTGGTTTTTTTTTTAAGATTTTTAAAATTTATTTGACAGAGAGAGATCACAAGTAGGCAGAGAGGCAGGCAGAGAGAGAAAGAGAGGGAAGCATGCTCTCTGCTGAGCAGAGAGCCCGATGCAGGACTCGATCTCAGGACCCTGAGACCATGACCTGAGCTGAAGATAGCGGCTTAACCCACTGAGCCACCCAGGAGCCCCCTATATTGAGTGTTTTGATCCTTGAACATAGTATATCTCTCCATTTATTTGGATATTTTAAAAATTTCTCCCAATATTTTTAGTTTGCAGTACATAGATTTCACACATATTTCCCCTAAATGTATCCTTGAATATTTCATGTTATATAAAATATATGTATAATTTCAAATTGTTTTTTAAATATATTATTTCATTACTCATTATTTTTAACTGGTTTTGCTTATATCTAGAAAGACAATTGATTTTTTGTATTTTGACCGTTCCTACAGTCTTGCTAAGTTAACTTACTGATTTTAGTATTTTTTTCTAAATTCTTTAGAATTTCCTGTGCATATAATTAGATCTTCTGCATTTCAAAATGGCTTTAGTTTCTCCCCATACTTTAGCCATAGAGTTTTCATAGATTCTTTCTTTCTTTTTCTAGTTGAAAAGTTTCCCTTTCATTTCTAGTTTTCTTAGAATTTTTGACATGAACAGGATGTTGAATTCTGTCACATGTTTTTTCTAGAGCTATTGATTCCATCGTATTCATTTTCTTCTTTATTCTGTTCATGTGGGGCATTATATTAATTGATTTTTTACATGTTGCTTTCCTAAAATAATCCTCACTTGGTCATAATATATTAACATTAAAAAACATTTTTATATATTGCTGGATTCAATTAGCTAATTTTTTGGAGACCATTTGTACCCATCTTCATGAGGGGTATTTGTCAGTAGTTTTCTTTTCCTAAATGGCTTTACCTAGTTTTAATATTAAGGTAAAGCTAGTCTCCTAAAATACTCTTCTTCCATCTTTGTTTTCTGAAAGAATTTGTGTAGAACTGGCATTTGATTTCTTCTTTAAATATTTGGTAGAAATCAGCAGTGAAACTATCTGATCCCTGGAGTTTTCTTTCTGGAAAAATTTTTGAATTATGAATATAAGTTTTAATAGAATAGGACTATTTAGACCTTGGGGGGGCATACACTAAATTTTTACTTTGTTATTATTATTTTTAGTTCTCTCCTTAATGTTTTCTCCTTTTCAGATAGAATTCTAAAAATTTAAGTAGAGTTGACACAATATTGTATTAGTTTCAGTTGTACAACATAGTGATTTGATAATCACTAACTGAAACAATTAGTTTCAGTTGTACAACATAGTGATTTGATAATTATATACATTACAAAATGCTCACCATGATAAAGTGTGGCTACCATCTGTAACCGAACTTTTTACAATATTATCAACGATTTCCCCTATGCTGTACTTTTTATCCCCATGACTTATTTATTTTATAACTGAAAGTTTGTATCTCTTAATCCTCTTCACTTATTTAACTCATTCCCCCACTCCTACCCCTCTGGTAACCCCTAACTTGTTCTCAGTATTTATGAGAATGTTTCTACTTTGTTCCATATATAAGTAAAATTCCATATATAAGTAAAGTCATGTGGTATTTGTCTTTCTCTTTCTGACTTACTTTACTTAGCCTAGTCCCCTATGTCCATCCATGTTATCACAAATGGCAAGATTTCATTTTTTTTTAATGGCTTAGTTATACCCTATTATATACATTGACAGAGAGAGAGAGAGAGACTCTTTAACATCTTAGCTTTGACATGACTGAAGTCCTCAATTTGCTATTCTGTAAAATAGAACAATAGTATTTCTATCATTAGATTGTTGTAAGATCATATATACCAAGTAGTTAGCACAAGCCATGAACACAGAGTACAGGAAACTCAACAAGTGGTAATTTGAACAGACATCTCACCAAAGAAGATATGCAGATGGCAAATAAGTATACGAAAAGATGCTCAACATCATACATCATTAGAGAACTGCAAATGAAAACAATGAGATATCACAATATACCTATCAGAACAACTGAAGTCAAAAACACCGACAACACCAAAACCTGGTGAGACTGTGAAGCAACAGAAACTCTCTTTCACTGCTAGTGGAAATGCAAAATGGTACAGACACATTGGAAGTTTGGCAGTTTCTTACAAAACTAAACATATTATTTTTTAAGATTTTGTTTAGGGGCACCTGGGTGGCTCAGTGGGTTAAGCCTCTGCCTTTAGCTCAGGTCATGATGGCAGGGTCCTGGGATCAAGCCCCGCATTGGGATCTCTGCTGGGGGGGACCCTGCTTCCTCCTCTCTCTCTCTGCCTGGCTCTCCACCTACTTGTGATCTCTGTCAAATAAATAAATGAAATCTTTTTTTTTCTGTTTTTTTTTTTTTAAGATTTTATTTATTTGTCAGAGAGAGAGAGAGGGAGAGAGAGCGAGCACAGGCAGACAGAATGGCAGGCAGAGACGAGGAAGAAGCAGGCTCCCTGCCGAGCAAGGAGCCGGATGTGGGACTCGATCCCAGACGCTGGGATCATGACCTGAGCCGAAGGCAGCTGCCCAACCAACTGAGCCACCCAGGCGTCCCTGAAATCTTTTTTTTAAAAGAAATTTTATTTGTTTATTTGAGAGAGAACAAGAGCGAGAGAGAGCACAAATGGGGGGGTGAGCAGCAGAGGGAGAGAAAGTAGCTTCCTCGCTGAGCAGGGTGCCCAAAGAAAGGTTCCATCTCAGGACCCTGGGATCATAACCTGAGCCAAAGGCAAATACTTAAGTGACTGAGCCACCTAAGTGCCCCAAAACTAAACATATTCTTACCACACAATCTAGCAATTGTTTTCCTTAGTACTTAGCC
Organism: Mustela nivalis; assembly: GCF_964662115.1. Taxonomy (NCBI): domain Eukaryota; kingdom Metazoa; phylum Chordata; class Mammalia; order Carnivora; family Mustelidae; genus Mustela; species Mustela nivalis. The sequence goes on along the minus strand of NW_028134029.1, from coordinate 5,958 downwards.
AAATGAGTTGAAAACATATTTCCATACAAAAATCTGTACATGAATATTTATGGTAGCTTTATTCATAATTGCCAGACTTGGAAGCAACCAAGATATTGTTCAATAGGTGAATGGATAAATAAACCACGATGTTCATGCAACGGTATACTACTCAGCAATGGAAAGAAATGAGCTATCAAACCACAAAAAAATAGAGGAACCTTAAGGGTATGTTGCTAAGTGAAAGAAGCCAACATGAAAAGATTGCATACTTTATGATTCTAACTAAATTACATTTTGGAAAAGGCAAAACCGTGGAAAAAGTGAAAATATTAGTGTTTGGCAGGGACTCAAGGGATGGAGAGAGAGATGAATAGAAGGAGCATAGAGGATTTCTAGGTAGTAAAACTACTCTCCATGATAACTGTAACAGTGGGTACTATATGATCTTATGTATTTATCAAAACCCATAGAATGTACAACACAAAGAGTGAATCCTAATGTAGATGATAGACTTTTGTTACTAATATATCAATATCAGTATCAGTTCATGAATTATAATAGAAGTACCACATCAATGAAAGATATTAATAGTAGGGGAAACTATCTAGGAAGAGGTGAAGGGACAAGTGGAACCCATTGTATGTTCTGTTCACTTTTTCTGAAGTCCTCTAAAAACATAAAATCAATTCAAAAATCAATAGTGGTAAAATGATAAAATTATATAAGGGGAGAACAAATTAGTGGTTATAAAGGGTTAGAGACGGAGAAGGGGGAAAATAAGTTGTGTATGAAGGGAGTAGCACAATGGCATTGTGGCGATAACATTATCTTGATTGCAGCAGTAGCTACACAAATCTATGTGTGTTATAATATGCTATAGAACTATGTACATTCATTGCACCAATGTCACTTTCCTGGTTTTAAAATTGTGCTACTTAAGATATAATGGGGAAACTGGGTGAAGTATACTCAGGGTTTCTCTGTACTATTTTTTAAAATTAATGTACAGTGTTACAATTAGTCTCAGGTGTACAATACAGTGATGTAACAGTTCTGTAGGTTATTAAGTGCTCATCACAATAAGTGTACTCTTAATCCCCTTCACCTATTTCACCCATTCCTCCCTCCCACCTCCCATCTGGTAACCAACCAGCTTGTTCTCTAAATTTAAGAGTCTGTTTTTTTTCTCTCCTTTTTCCTTTGTTCATTTGTTTTGGTTCTTAAATTCCACATATGAATGAAATCTTTTTATTTCTCTTTCTCTGACTGACTTATTTCACTTAGCATTACACCCTTTAGATCCATCCATTTTGTTGCAAATGGCAATAGTACTCACCTTTTTTTTATGGTTGAGTATTATTCTTCTGAGATATCTATCTATCTATCTATCTATCTATCTGTCATCTTCTTTATTCACTCATCTATCAGTGGACACTTGTGTTGCTTCCATATTTTGGCTATTGTAAATGATGCTGCTATAAACATAGAGGTACAGGGACACCTGGGTGGCTTAGTTGGTTAAGCATCTGACTTCAGTTCAGGTTATGATCCCAGGGTCCTGGTCAAGTCTGCACTGGGCTCCCTGCTCAAGAGGGAGTCTGCTTCTCCCTCTCCTCCTCCCTCTGCTTGTGCATACTTGCTCTCTCTCTGACAAATAAATGAGTAAAACTTTAAAAAACAAAATAAAACAAAACAAAAGACATAGGGGTGCATATATCTTTTAAAATTACTGTTCTCAAGATGCCTGGGTGGCTCAGTCAGTTTTGTGTCTGCCTTTGGCTCAGGTCATGATCCCACGGTCCTGGGATCCAGCCCTGCTTTGGGCTCTGTGCTCAATGGGGAGTCAGCTTAAGGTTTCTCTCCTTCTCCCTTTGCCCCTCCCCCAGGTTTATGCATGCTCTCTCTCTCTCTCTCTCTCAATTTCTCTCTCTTTTTCAAATAAACAAATCTTTAAAAAATAATAAGGGAAACTAGGTGTGAGGTATAGGAGAACTTTTTGTACTATCTTTACAGTAATCCTGCAAATCTAAAGCTATTTAAAAATAAAAGTGTTATTTAAAAATAACAAATAGGGATGCCTGGGTGGCTCAGTCAGTTAAAGCGTCTGCCTTTGGCTCAGGTCATGATCCCAGGGTTTTGGGATCAAGTCCCAGATCGGCTCCCTGCTCAGTGGGGAGCCTGCTTCTCCCTCTGTCTGTTGCTCCCCCTGCTTGTGCACACGCGTTCTTTCTAACTGACAAATAAATAAATAAAGTCTTTAAAAAATAACAAATAACAAATAACTTGGGGCACCTGACTGGCTCAGTTGGTGGAGTATGTGACTCTTGATCTCCAGGTTGTGAGTTTGAGTCCCATGTCGGGTATAGAGATTACTTGAAAAAAAATTTTTTTTAAAAACACAAATAAAGGGGTGCCTGGGTGGCTCAGTGGTTTGGGCTGCTGCCTTTGGCTCGGGTCATGATCTCAGGGTCCTGGGATCGAGCCCTGCATCGGGCTCCCTGCTCTGCGGGAAGCCTGCTTCCCTCTCTCTCTCTCTCTCTCTCTCTCTCTGCCTGCCTCTCTGCCTACTTGTGATCTCTGTCTGTCAAATAAATAAATAAAATCTTTTAAAAAATAAAAAATAAAAAAAAATAAAAACACAAATAAATAAATAAATAGTGGCAAGCTAATAAAATACACAAAACTAGGTAAGGGCTTATATCCAGAATATATAAAGAATTCCTACAGGGGCGCCTGGGTGGCTCAGTGGGTTAAGGCCTCTGCCTTCGGCTCAGGTCATGATCCCATGATCCCAGGGTCCTGGGATCGAGCCCCGAATTGGGCTCTCTGCTCAGCAGGGAGCCAGCTTCCTCCTCTCTCTCTGCCTGCCTCTCTGCCTACTTGTGATCTCTGTCTGTCAAATAAATAAAATCTTTAAAAAAAAAAAAAAAAAGAATTCCTACAAATCAGTTGGTGTTTTTTTTTTTTTTAAGATTTTACTTACTTATTTGACAGACAGAGATCACAAGTAGGCAGAGAGGCAGGTAGAGAGAGACAGAGAGAGATGGGGAAGCAGGCTCCCTGCTAAGTAGGGAGCTCCATGTGGGGCTCGATCCCAGGACCCTGGGATCATGACCTGAACCGAAGGCAGAGGCTTTAACCCACTGAGTCACCCAGGCACCCCAAATCATTTTTTTAAATAAAGAATTTATTTACTTATTTGACAGAGAGAGATATCACAAGGAGGCAGAGAGGCAAGTGGAGAGAGGGGAGGAAGCAGACTCCCTGTTGAGCACAGAGTCCTATCCAGGGGTTCTATCCCAGGAACCTGAGACCATGACCTGAGCCCAAGGCAGAGGCTTAACCCACTGAGCCACCCATGTGCCCCTCTTCTTCTTCTTCTTCTTTTTTTTAAAGTCAGACAACTCAATTTAAAAATATACAAAAGACTGTGGTGCCTGGCTGGCTCAGTCAGTGGAAGGTTTGACTCTTGATCTTAGGGTTGCAAGCTGAAGTTGCATGTTGGGTGTAAAGATTACTTACAAATAAAATCTTAGGGGCACCTGGGTGGCTCAGTCAGTTGAGCATTTGCCTTTGGCTCAGGTCATGATCCCAGGGTCCTGGGATCCAGCCCCACATTGAGCTCCCTGCTCAGCGGGGAGCCTGTTTCTCCCTCCCTCTCCCCACCCACTCCTCATGCTCTCTCTCTCTCTCTCTCTCTCAAAAATAAAATAAAATAATATCTTAAAAAATGTACAAAAGACTTAAATAGACATCTCACTAAAGAAAAAAACAAAATGCACAATAAACATATAAAAGGTGTTCAACATCATTAACCATCAAAGAAATGCAAATTAAAACCACCATTAAGGGGGCGCCTGGGTGGCTCAGTGGGTTGAGCCGCTGCCTTCGGCTCGGGTCATGGTCTCAGGGTCCTGGGATCGAGTCCCGCATCGGGCTCTCTGCTCAGCGGGGAGCCTGCTTCCTCCTCTCTCTCTGCCTGCCTTTCTGCCTACTTGTGATCTCTGTCTGTCAAATAAATTTAAAAAATCTTAAAAAAAAAAAAAAACCACCATTATGTAGCATTACTCACCAAAGAACATCTAAAATTTAATGATTCATGGGGCGCCTGTGTGGCTCAGGCGGTTAAGCATCTGCCTTCGGCTCAGATCGCAATCCCGGGTCCCGGAATCGAGCCCTGCATTGGGCTCTCTGTTCAGCAGGGAATCTGCTTCTCCCTCTGCCCCTCCCCCTGCTCATGCTCACTCTGTCTCTCTCCAATAAATAAATAAATCTTAAATAAAAATTAAAGATTCCCTTAAAAAATTTAAAAAAAAGAGTAATGATTCACAATATAAAGCAACTAGAATTCTTTGTGGGTGGAGTGCTTTGCAGGGGGAGTATAATTTAATTTGGTGCAATCACTTTGGAAAAATGTTTGGCAGTGCTGACTAAAACTAAGCATACATATGACCCTGGATATATACCATAAAGAAATTAGTGCTTATGTCCATCGAAAGACAGGTATGACAATATTTATGGTAGTTTTCTTTGTAATTGTTCAGAACTGGAAATGACCCAAATATCTACTAAAAGAATGAACAAATAAATTCATACAATAGAATGCTACATTGCAATGAAAAAGGACAGACCACTGATATGCACACAACATGGATGAGTCTCCCTGACAATGCTGAATGAAAGAAGTCACACACAAAACAGTATGTATTATATGACTCCACTTACATTAAATTAAAAAAACATGCAAATCTAATCATTGGTGTCAGAATAGCATCTACCCCTGCAGGAGACACTAACAGAAATAGGACACAAGGAACGTTCTGGGATAATGGAGGTGTTTTCTATTTGTCTGGATAGTGGTTACAAGTGTTAAATACACACATGCAAAAATTACCTAGCTCTTCACTTCAGATTTGTGTACTCTATTATACATGTTATACCTCAATAAAAAATTTTTTTTAAGATTTTATATATTTATTATACAGATAGAGATCACAAGTAGGCAGAGGCAGGCAGAGAGAAGAAGGGAAGCAGGCTCCCCGCCGAGCAGAGAGCCCGACATGGGGCTCAATCCCAGGACCCTGGGATCATGACCCGAGCCGAAGGCAGAGGCCTTAACCCACTGAGCCACCCAGGGGCCCCCTCAATATAAATTTTTAAAAGAAACAATCTTGCCTACATCAACCATAACCAATTAGAAAAGATAATAGGAAATAAGATATGATTCACTATAATACTATATTGATATACCATAAAATCATAGTAATTTAAAACATGCAACAATCACTTGCTCAGAAACAGGCAAAAAGAAACAGAACAGAACCGAAAGCTATAAGCTGGATCCTTATATATATGGGGATTTCATATATGACAAAGTGGACACCCCAAAGTAATGTGGAGAGTACAGGTTGTGTAGTGAGTAGTTTTGGAAAAACTGGCCCTTTATAAGGAAAGAAATTAAACTGGTTCCCTACCTCACACCATATACATAAGTGGATCCCAGAAAGATCAAAGACATCATTTTGAAAAGCATAATTCTGGGGCACCTGGGTGGCTCAGTCGTTAAGCAGCTACCTTTGGCTCAGGTCATGATCCCAGGGTCCTGGGATGGAAGCCCACACCCGGCTCCCTGCTCAGCGGGAAGCCTGCTTCTCCTTCTCCCACTCCCCCTGCTTGTGTTCCCTCTCTTGCTATGTCTCTCTGTCAAATAAGTATAATCTCAAAAAAAAAAAAAAAAGGTACTCTTGTGCACTGCTCATAAGAGTATAAACTGGTTTAGCTATTTTGGAAAGTAATCTGTTGGCACTTGGCAAAATTAAATAATGCTTACATACTATAAGGCTATACTCCCAGTCCAAAGGTTTATATTTCAGAGTTTATTCTTCATGGCTTTTTGTTGTTGTAGGGGGAAGTAGGCAGTAACCCAGATATCTATCACTAGAGCAAGAGAAAAGATAAAAGTAGTAAATTCACACC